>NC_048311.1:17862379-17906967 GCF_013100865.1 Trachemys scripta elegans | reverse complement strand
CCCCCCCAGCGCCGCGCCGCCAGAGCGCCCCCCCCGCGGAATGCCGCGCCGCGCTCCCCCCGCCACCCCTTACCAGGTGCCGCCCCAAGCATGTGCTTGTGTGCCTGGTGCCTGGAGCCGGCCCTGCAGGTGAAACAAACAAATTATAGGATTCAGGGCTTGTCGTCTACACTTAGAGCACTGCACCGGTGCAGCTGCGTCACTATAGCGCTTAATGAAAACTCTACCTATGCCGACAGGAGAGCGTCTCCCAAGAGATTGGTGTAGGTACTCCACCTCCCTGAGCGGTGGTAGCTAGGTGGATGGGAGAAGCCCTCCTGTCAACATAGCACTGTCTACACCTGAGGTTAGGTTAGTACAAGCACGTTGCCAAGGGTGTGGAGGTAAATTGATCATAACAACTTTTTACATATGTGAAGACTGTTAAGGGGTTCCCCCCTCAGGGTTTTTTTCTTCTAGACTTAACATGCCCTTCTTTCAACTTCTGCTCAAAGGTCACATTTTCTAAATCTCTTACCATTTTTGTTACTCTCCTCTGGACATTCTCCAGTTTGTCCACATCTTTCCTGAAGTGTAGTGCCCAAAACTATACTAGCCTTTTCTGCTGAACAGAGCAGCTGCATCATGTCCTATTCCTGTCCCAGAATACAGGAGTGACAGTGTGAACAGTAGCTAACTTTACTGCAATATCAGTACGTACTCATAATAGTCCCTAACGCTTGTCTCCATCCAAACAGGCTCTCAAAAATCATTGCCAGTTAATCGTAAAGGCTGATCCAGCCAAGGCTTACTCACAAGAGTAGTCAGTCCTACTGGTTCATCTGGACAACTTGTGTGAGTAAGGACTACTCACTTGAGTTAGGGATAGGGTCTTATTCATGGCAAGTAAACTTCAATTACTCTCTTTTATAGAAGATAAAATATACGGATGAGGGGTTTCAAAAGCACCCAATGTTGGCCTAAGTCTGCTCCCACCAAAGTCAATGGTAATCCTGATCAGTGCATTCACATAGTCTAAATTCAAATCCTAGCAAACTGGGCAGTTTTGACTCTGTTTCACTCTGAGTTTGGGCATCTGTTTGAGATGGAAGATCAGGGGCTTTGAATCAACATGAAGTTATATCTGCACCAACCTCATGAAGCAAAGCCACCAAGAGATTGCACAGCTCCATGTGTGGGTTAAGTCAGTTGGCCATCATGCACAAGACTCTACCTTTAGTCCTATACATTTTCTGGTTGTCATTTGAAAAACACCTTCCTTAGGTGTTTCCTAAAGGCCCTTTAACCCAACTGTTTTTGCTAGTAAATGGATGTGTTACCACAAGGAGAAAATCGGATTACATTATCTTTCCCGCCGTCTCCATCCAGTATTTTTCCCCTCTTTGCTGAAATGTTATGCACTTCTTGAACATTCAAACAGAAGCAGCTTGTGGCATCAGTAGCAACACAGGGTCCAGCCTCTCACAATTCGCTGGAGAGGGAATCCTGGCAGGTAAGTCACACAAGTCAACTAGAACAAATTAGTTCAACAGGTGCAAATTCCTAATGTAGATGCTCTTAAACTGGTTTAATCCTTGCTTATATCAGAAATCAGATGGTATAAAGCAGTGGTTCTCAACCCAGGGCCTTTGGGCCGCTTGCGGCCCAATCAGCACACAGCTGCAGCCTTTGTGAAATCCTCAGGGCCATAAAGGTAGTATATCTATTGTGTGGATTCAGCCCACATAACACAGAGAGCTGCATATGCAGCCCAGAATGGTAAATAGGTGGAGAACAGCTGGTATAAAGAATTACTTTATCTCTAACAGTACAAGACAGCAGCCACTAAAATCATGTTAGAAGCTAAGTGAATGGGAAAAAGGCAAAATAGATGCCCAACTCTGATCGAAAGCTAACTCCTTTATCTTTGAAAGCCCCAGCCTTAAAAAGGTCTGATATCTCACAAGCAGCCATGGCTGGACAGTATATTTCCTAGTTCCAGTGGTTCATGTGTCACGAGGCGGTACAAAGAGAACAGCAGAATTGACTAGAAAGAGAAGCGGCAACAGATGAACAGAAAAAATGCCAGCATGTGCATTTTTCAAATGTTCTTTAAATTCTCCTTATGTCAGTGTGAATCTTCTAGGCTAATCAAGCTGAGAAATCCTCAAGTGGGCCCTGAATAGCAGTCTGCAATTATCACTGAAGAAGCCATTAGGAAAGGTCAAGATGCATCCCTCTTCTCTGCTCATGTACATTCACAGCTGGCCCAGAGTAAACAGGCCTCTTCTCCACCAAACAAATGAAGCTAATCGTGACTCAAAAGGTATGTTTCCTGCGAGATGTAACCGAGCCCGAGCTTAGATTTGCAAAAACTTTCCGCGAGAGGTTCTCGAAAAAATGTTTGTCTATATCGTCCTTTTTTTTACTGGAAGAAGCGCTCATAATTCCATTGATACTGTGTTTTTGAAGTGGTGAAGGAATGCCTGTATTCAGTTCTTCAGCTTTATGGAGCTTATTAAAGACAGTCCGAAACAAAACAAACAAAACCAGCGGTTGGAGCACATCTTGGCAGCTTTCATTTGGGTTGCAAGCAACTGCTGTAAACTGGGAGGGGTGGGGTAGGGACAGCGCTTAGAATAGACTCATAGAATATCAGGGTTGGAAGGGACCTCAGAAGGTTATCTAGTCCAACCCCCTGCTCAAAGCAGGACCAATCCCCAGACAGATTTTTGCCCCAGATCCCTAAATGGCCCCTGTGACGTGCAGTCTATTGGTTACGTTGTGCAGTCTATATGGTTTTATAAAAACATGATAAGTGAATATAATGTAACTGGAATCTGCTGCATGCAAAAGGTCTCTTGTAAGGTATCATTACAAAGTTTATGGTCTACTGAGTGTGATCATCCTATTTGTATAAATGTAGCACTCTTGTATCTAAAACTAGAAATATAAAATACAACTCTGAGGGCCTATTGTAATTATGCAAAGTGTGGGCCATTAATGGTGGTTTGGAATCTTGATGACTCCCATTAACCAGGACCATTGTCTGCAGATGGCTGTGTTTTACCTGTGAGTCTTCTTGTATATGTGTGTGCTGGCAAGTGGGTAATGAAGTCTTGCAGTGACATGTGATCATGTCACCTGAACTGGAATCCATCTTTAACCTAGTGCTTTTCCAGTGGGAGGGTGGGGACCCAAAGGGGCAAAGGGTTCCCGCCTTATGCAAAAGATATATAAAGGGGTGGAAGAGAACAGAGGGAGGAGCCATCATGAAGAATCCCCTAGCTACCACCTGAGCTGGAACAAGAGCTGTACCAGGGGAAAGAATTGTGCCCAGGCCTGGAAGGTGTCCAGTCTGAGGAAAAAACTTACTGAAGCATCTCTAAGGGTGAGATTATCTGTATTTAGTTTGATTAGACATAGATTTGCACATTTTATTTTATTTTGCTCGGTGACTTACTTTGTTCTGTCTGTTACTACTTGGCCCCACTTAAATCCTACTTTCTGTATTTAATAAAATCACTTTTTCCTTATTAATTAACTCAGAGTATGTATTAATACCTGGGGGAGCAAACAACTGTGCATATCTCTCTATCAGTGTTATAGAGGGCAAACAATTTATGAGTTTACCCTGCATAAGCTTTATACAAGGTAAAACAGATTTATTTGGGTTTAGACCCCATTGGGAGTCGGGCATCTGAGTGCTAAAGACAAGCACACTTCTGTGAACTGTTTTCAGGTAAACCTGCAGCGTTGAGGCAAGTAATTCAGACCCTGGGTCTGTGTTGGAGCAGACGGGAGTGTTTGGCTCAGCAAGACAGGGTGCTGGAGTCCTGAGCTGGCAGGGAAAACAGGAGCAGAGGTAGTCTTGGTACATTAGGTGGCAGCTCCCAGGGGGGTTTCTGTGATCCAACCCGTCACAGCCCTCTCAGGGATTGAACTCACAACCCTGGGTTTAGCAGGCCAATGAAAGAGGCGCTGGGGCTCAGGATGTTCCTTTGTCTGCTGAGTGTCGTGTAAGTGATGCAGCAAGTAGAGATACCAGGGCTATGAAGTGCCAAGCCTAGAGGTGCTGGGGCTAAGCCCTGGGCACAAATTAAGTGCTGGGTAGGGAAGGGGTAAAGCTGAGGTGGAAGATCAGGGGCTTTGAATCAACATGAAGTTGCATTTGCACCAACCTCATGAAGGAAAGCCACCAAGAGATTGCACAGCTCCATGCTGAGAATGGGGGCTGCTGAAAGTCAGCCTGCATTTGGTTGCTGCAAGACAGAGAGAGCATGCTGTGCCTGTCGTTTCTGTATTAGAGCTGAATGAACTATGCATGGATGGGGGGGGGAATAAGCACCCTTCTGAATGGGGAAGGTGGGCAGCACAGCAATGACAGATCCAGGAACCTATCCAAAGTCTGGGCACAGGGAAAAGGCCAACCAATGAGCATCCTATCCTTTAGAAACCCACCCCCAAGGCATAGGGAGAGGATTAGACACTTGCCCATGCAGTGGAGAATGGGAGGGGTCAGCTCCCTTTTCTTGCTGAAGAAGGGGTCTATAAAACAGACTAGATCCTGGTACGGAAAGAAGCCACCAGGAGGTTGTGTTCATTCCACTCAACACAGCATGCCTCCCTCCATTCAAGGTCCAGAACTGAAGGAGTCATAGGGACAAACTGTTGCCTCACTCATAGAAATGGCCCCTCTAGCTTGGGCACGAGTCATTGACAGAAAAAGCATGGGGATGCTCCTCATAGATAAATTAAAGACTTCAAGCCTCCTACTGGGTACCACTCACCAGTGGCAAATTCACAAGAGGCCTGATTCAAGGCCTCACAGAAGTGAATGGAAAGGCTCCCATTGCCTTCAGAGGATTTTGGATCAGCCCCTAGAATGCTGATTTCCCAAGCATACAGTGGCTGAATGTCAGCAGTGTTTTACGCAGCCAGGTGAGAACCTGAGCTTAGATCCGGGTCTCTTCTCCCCATCTCCCTCCCAGGCCAGCAGGGATTGGAGGATGTGAGTGTAACCCTTCTGCCAGGTGGAGCGGGCAGCAACCAGGCGGGGTTCAATATCTAGGGGTTCCTTTTTAACAATACAACACAGAACCGGGTCAAGCCCCACCTGGTAATCTGGGGAAATTACACACCACCCCTAAGCGCCTCTGAGAGGCAATACTTCCCCACTCGCAAGCACAGAGTCTGAGTGTAGAAAAGAGATGTTTAATGAAAGAAGTCACCCGACATTAATTAGGGAAAATGCCAGAAGCAGGATTCATAAACATAAAACTCCTTGTGGATTTCATAGGATAAGGAGAGGGGCTCCAATCTGAAAGGAGAGATGGTCCAGTGGTTAGTCTAGGTCATGGGACATCTGGGCTCAGTTCCCTGTTATTGGGCAAGTCACTTATCTTCTCTGTGCCTCAGTTTCTCACCTGTAAAATTCTCTTCTCAGCTGGGTTTAATACTGGTGTAACTCCAAGAATTTCAACAGTCTCATTCCTGGTTTATGCCCAAGTGAGATCAGAATCAGGCCCCCCATTTTAAATGACCCAGAATGGCAGAAATCTTATGTAAACAGCTGACCTCATAACATTTCCCTACAATAAAAGTACTGAATGCTTATAGACCCCTTTTCCTCAGAGAATTGCAAAACCCTGCACAAAGGAAGGCTGTTTCATTAGATTATTTCACATATAGGGAGAAGGAAGCACAGGATTTAAGTGACTTGGCCAAGATACCACAGCAAATCAGTGCCAGGGCTGGGAATAGAACAACTCTCCTAAAAGCAGATGCAGTACCCTATCCATTGGACCACAATGCATCCAGTCAAGGGAGACTTTTGAGACGGTAGTGAGCGGATTTGGCCAGCCCTTTGCTATTTGGGGTCAAGGTCTTTATCACAACAGTGCCCTAAATTCTAGCCCTAGTTAAGGCTTAAACCCAACCCATACGCCAAACCCTAGCTTGGAATGGATCCCAGCACTTAGCCTATCACTAGCTCCCATCAAACCCCTTCTTTTTGCAAGTCCCTTTAGCAATGCCACATTCTTGAGCAGGAAAGAGTTGTTATGGGATGGACTGTTTCATCACAGACTTTAATAAGCTCATTAACGAGCTGGCTATGTTCCTCTTCTTTTCGAGGATAAAATAGGACACACTGGCATGACTCTACTGCTGCCTCAAGCACGCTCCAAGCGGCAACAGAGTTGAGTGTCTATTTGTCCTTCAAAAAAAAACCCCGAAGATTGTTGCAAAATCTCCTTGTGGAGAGAGCGCTGGAGGGGAAAGCGTCAGGATGGAGAGAGACTCTGCTATCCACAATAAGCTCTGTGAGTCACTAGCACCATCTGCAATGACTGACAACATGAACTAGGTCTTGGGCTAGAGAGAGAGGATGTGTGTGTTTTCCACATGTCCTTATAGATCCTGTGCTCACATTTTTGCTGCTGTCTCACTAGGCCCCAGTGAGCAGATGAGAGTTTCCAGTCACAAGCCCATATAGCTCCCAGGAAGGTGAGAGAAACTAAGAGACCATAGAGGTAAGAGCTATTCAGAAGCAAAGCAAAAAGAAATTATAAACATACTTGGCCACTTTTTCAGCAATCAGGCCAGGTTGCTCTCTGCCTACAGCTAAGAGGTCATCTGTGCTCCTTGCAAAACCTCATCACGCCAGTTATGGTTTTGCCCACATTTGATAGCCTGGAAGATGGAAACAGAAATCTGGGTAAGGAGAGCTGAACGGGACTCTCTTCTGAGCCCATCAGTACTTTATTTTAACTAGCTGGAGGTGTGTCTGCTCTATGTGATGAGCCACACCCTTCCATCCCAGGGATGACCATGCCACCTCTGTAGCGCTCCCAGCTTCTGCTAGCATGGGGGTGAGATACCACGACATGGAATCAAACTGGAGTTCTCAAGTCCCCAAACCCAAGCACGGCAATAGAAAGCGATATGGAGAGAGGGCCCAGGCGCACTGCACTGTGGCCAGTCAGCAAGAGGTTAATTTTGGTTCAGCTTCCCCCTCTCTGTGTTTAAGGGCTATAAGCGTGGCGAGTTAGGAGAGAACCTTTGGGAAGCTCATGCTCTATACACAGGACTAGGCAGAGCCTCCAGCTAAAGACATTAGCCTTGGGAGAAAAGGCCATGCTGACTGCAGCTGGTTTGTCCGCCGCTGCTGAGTCACTCCACCAGTTTATGAACATATAGGGCAGCAAGACAGGGCAATGGACTAAGATGATGCACAGCAGCAGTGACCCCTGCTCTTCTTTGTAAAGGGCTAGTTAGGGTCTTCAGCACATTGAACAGAGAGAATTAGGAAGAGAGGTTACTGAAGGAACCAGTTAATGGTTTTGTAGAGGACATGGAATTGTTCTGGACAGGGTGTACTTTACTATCCTATATTGTGCTCCAAATGGTGCTTGTCTGGTACTCTCCAGTTCCTGCTGTTTCTTTACTCCCTGGATCCCTTCTCTCCCACCCTAACACTGCTGGCCCTTCAGCATCTCTCAGATTCTCATGCCCCTGTACTGGAGAAGGCTCTTTGTTCCTTCAATTATTTTAATCTCCGCTCAGTCCTTCCCCTCTCGGGCAGCTTCCCCGTCTCATTCTGTCAAACTTTCACCCCTGGCCCTTAAATTGATGATTTCAGATTTCTGCTCCCTTCCCCAGTGGGTTGTGGAGCAAGACCCGGGGGAAAAGAACATGCATATTCATAAACTGGCTTCCAGTAGTCTGCTGGAGCCTCCTTTTACAAACACTAGGCCACATCACGTCAGTTTCTGTTCACACTACAGGGAAGGATCATCTGCACTATTAGCACGTGCCATAGCCCCTTTCTAGTTTGCCAGTGTCATTGCCTAGTTAGCTGCTTTTCTTCATGTCCAATTAAATAATTCTCCCCCTCCCCCCCTCAGCTTTCACTAGGCGCTCACGTCTGCAAGAGATGGAATGCTTCATGCCTGGGGTTTGCCCCAGTTAAATCCATTTCTCTCCCTCTAACAAGCAAAACTCCCAGAACTCTAGCTGGATGAGTCAAAGGCCCAGCAGCTCCAGGGATTCAGAATGAACAAAGGTTTCAAATGGCTTCTTTTGGATATCTGGGTCCCTCGTGCTGCCCCAAATCCAGGAAGAACTGGGGATGGGGTGGAGAGAAATAAATTGCATAAGAGTTGCTATGCTGCCTGTCAACATTCGGACACTTCATTCCTTGTCAGAACTGCAGGATTGTCATCATAGGCTAGTTTTATGCTCCGAAAGGCGGTAGCGTGGAGGTTAGGTGACAAATTGGTGCAAAGGATTAATGCACCATCCTTTCCCACTAGGACCTTTGATTCACTTCCTGACAATGAAAATGGGTTTTGTCCTCCATCCTGAAGTTTAGTCCAGGAGATGCACAGCTAATCCACTACCCTCCTAACGTGCAAGGCCTGGCTGGGGTTCAATCCAATGACATAGCTATGAATATTGGTAGCACAGGGATGGAACAGCTCAAAGCCATGGTGGAGAACATAGCTTCCCCTATAATTGCAAGTATTTGCCTGCACTTTGTTCACCAGACTTTGGAATCTAGGAAGTTTTAACAGACACCCAGTTGCTGTCACAAAATCATACAGGAGCAGTGACTGGAACAGCTTTTTCTCATCTTCCTCTTACCAGGAGATTGTGACTGTTTCTTTCAGATACGGGCCTTGCTACCTTCATCCGTGCCTTTGTATCCTTGAGAGCAGGATACTGTACTGTTCCCTACACGAGACTACAATTTAAATTCGACCTGGAAACTGAACCTGGCAAAGAAGGCAACAGTCCATTTGGCCGGAGGCTATCTCACTGTGATCAATGACGTAATGCTCTGGATCTGCACTGATTGGCCTCCTGATAGCATTTAAAAGGTGTTTTGACCTATAAAGCCCTAGCTGGCTTGGGACCAGCTTGACAGGCCATGCTAGAGTGCTACAATTGCAATCAGTCCAGGGGCTGGAGTAAAAGAGACGAAGCTGCTAGCAGCTTTCAGTCAAGGTTAATATCATCCTTCTTTTCCAGTGAAAGCAGCAGGCAAGGGGCTAGGATTCACACAAAATAAATTGCTCCTTCTCCTCACCCTTCCTCTCGGCTAATCACCCAAACTCAAACCAAATCAGAACCTCTAAGGAAGTGCCAAAATAGGTCTGGGTGATTACATTACACACACATAAGGCCCTTGTACCGCCATTGAGGGACAAGAAGGAGTTTGCACATGTTCTGGTTTTCTGGACGAACACAGCAGTGCCTGGTAGTAGTTTAAATAATTGATGGTGACAAGGGGCATCCATCAACATGATCAGTTCTGCTGGCAGGAGAAAGAGGACTTGATACCCTGCCCCTCAGAGAATCTTCCTCCTCTTTCTCCAACTACAGGGTTTGTGTTTGTTGCGAGAATTCATTTATGCCCACAGAGTTGGAACAGCTGCAATAAATAATTCTCTTTGAAGATATTTAATGCTCTACTACATGCCAGACAGAAATAAATTCATCCTTAGCCTGTCTCTCCCCGCACAGGCATTGAAGTTTTTTACTTTTGCAGAACCGTGGAAAAATAAAATACAAAGAAAAGGAAAATCTTCTCCAATATGACAAGAATGTCTAATTAGTACATCAGAAGCAGGAAGCCTGCTAAGCAACCAGTGGGGCCCCTGGACGATCGAGATACAAAAGGAGCACTTAAAGACGATAAAGTCATTGCGGAGAAACTAAATGAATTCTTTGCTTCAGTCTTCATGGTTGAGGATGTTACGGAGATTCCCAAACCTGAGCCGTCCTTTGTAGTGACAAATCTGAGGAATTGTCACAGATTGAAGTGTCACTATAGGAGGTTTTAGAATTAATTGATAAACTTAACATTAACAAGTCACCGGGACCAGATGGCATTCACCCAAGAGTTCTGAAAGAACTCAAATGTGAAGTTGCGGAACTATTAACTATGGTTTGTAACCTGTCCTTTAAATCAGTTTCTGTACCCAATGACTGGAAGATAGCTAATGTGACGCCAATATTTAAAAAGGGTTCTAGAGGTGATCCCGGCAATTACAGACCGGTAAGTCTAACGTCAGTACGGGGCAAATTAGTTGAAACAATAGTAAAGAATAAGTGGAGGAGGAAGGAAGGATAGCTCAGTGGTTTGAGCATTGGCCTGCTAAACCCAGGGATGTGAGTTCAATCCTTGAGGGGCCACTTAGGGATCTGGGGCAAAATCAGTACTTGGTCCTGCTAGTGAAGGCAGGGGGCTGGACTTGATGGTCTTTAGAGGTCCCTTCCAGCTCTATGAGATAGATATATCTCTTTATAATTATTTGAACATAAATTGTTGGGCAAAAGTCAACATGGTTTCTGTAAAGGGAAATCATGTTTTACTAATCTATTAGAGTTCTTTGAAGGGGTCAAAAAACATGTGGGCAAGGGGGATCCAGTGGACATACTGTACTTAGATTTCCAGAAAGCCTTTGACAAGGTCCCTCACCAAAGGCTCTTACGTAAATTAAGTTGTCATGGGATAAGAGGGAAGATCCTTTCATGGATTGAGAACTGGTTAAAAGACAGGGAACAAAGGGTAGGAATAAATAGTAAATTTTCAGAATGGAGATGGGTAACTAGTGATGTTCCCCAAGGGTCAGTCCTAGGACCAATCCTATTCAACTTATTCATAAATGATCTGGAGAAAGGGATAAACAGGTGGCAAAGTTTGCAGATGATATTAAACTGCTCAAGATAGTTAAGACCAAAGCAGACTGTGAAGAACTTCAAAAAGATCTCACAAAACTAAGTGATTGGGCAACAAAATAGCAAATGAAATTTAATGTGAATAAATGTAAAGTAATGCACATTGGGAAAAATAACCCCAACTATACATACAATATGATGGGGGCTAATTTAGCTACAACGAGTCAGGAAAAAGATCTTGGAGTCATCATGGATAGTTCTCTGAAGACGTCCACGCAGTGTGCAGCGGCAGTCAAAAAAGCAAACAGGATGTTAGGAATCATTAAAAAAGGGATAGAGAATAAGACAGAGAATATCTTATTGCCCTTGTATAAATCCATGGTATGCTCACATCTTGAATACTGTATACAGATGTGGTCTCATCTCAAAAAAGATATACTGGCACTAGAAAAGGTTCAGAAAAGGGCAACTAAAATGATTAGGGGTTTGGAATGGGTCCCATATGAGGAGAGATGAAAGAGGCTAGGACTTTTCAGCTTGGAAAAGAGGAGACTAAGGGGGGGGGGAATATGATAGAGGTATATAAAGTCATGAGTGGTGTGGAGAAAGTGAATAAGGAAAAGTTATTTACTTGTTCCCATAATATATGACCTAGGGGCCACCAAATGAAATTAATGGGCAGCAGGTTTAAAACAAACAAAAGGAAGTTCTTCTTCACACAGCTCACAGTCAACCTGTGGAACTCCTGCCTGAGGAGGTTGTGAAGGCTAGGACTATAACAGGGTTTAAAAGAGCACTGGAAAAATTCATGGAGGTTAAGTCCATTAATGGCTATTAGCCAGGATGGGAAAGGAATGGTGTCCCTAGCCTCTGTTTGTCAGAGGGTGGAGATGGATGGTAGGAGAGAGATCACTTGATCATTACCTGTTAGGTTCACTCCCTCTGGGACACCTGGCATTGGTCACTGTCAGTAGACAGGATACTTGGCTGGATGGACCTTTGGTCTGACCCAGTACGGCTGTTCTTATGTTAGGAACAAACTCAAGGATCTGAGCCAGGAGTCCTTATTCATGCGAAAAAGGGTTGGAGGCTCAGGTCCAAAGATAGGACCAAATTCTGGCAGTGTTGCATGTAATCACTAGCCAGAAGACCCATATAGAGGAGTGTGAGGTATGCAGGTGTGTAACTTATGGACTGTTTTCTGTGTACTGCACCTTTAAATTTCTAGGACATTGCTTGAGGCAGCTGCCATTTTGTGCTTAATTTGAATGCCGTCCATTACAGAGGAGATTCATGAACACACTGTGGTATACTGAGGTCTTTGTATACACTAGAGAAATTAAACCAGCTCAAGTCCTCAGCACATTGGCAGGACAGTTGTCATTAACACACAAACTTGCCCTGCACTAGCTACAAAGGGCCTAAGAACCAGTTAGAACAGACTACCTTTCAGCAGGTTTAAAAGCTGGTTAAAATTCACTGGGCTCCATTCAAACTGGTTTAGTGCCAGCGTGGATGCTGTAGGAACTTGTATGGAACTTGGAGGGAAGAGCACAGGTTGCAGGAGGTAAGAGTTTGGAGGAGGCAGCAGGAAGTCAGACTGCGTGCACATGGCTGGAATGCTAGCTGTAGTTACAACATCTCTGAAGGTACTTCTCTTAGGGCTGGTCCACACGGGGGGGGGGGGGGGATTGATCTAAGATACCCAACTTCAGCTACGAGAATAGCGTAGCTGAAGTCGACATATCTTAAATCGACTTACCTCCCGTCCTCACAACACAGGATCGACGGCCACGGCTCCCCCGTCGACTCCACTTCCACCTCTTGCTCTGGTGGACTTCCGGAGTCGATGGGGAGTGCCTTCGGGGATCGATTTATCTCATCTAGACGAGACGCAATAAATCAATCCCCGATAGATAGATCTCTACCCGCGATCCAGCGGGTAGTGTGGACGTACCCTTACTAAAGAGCCACTTTAGTTTTTAAAATATGGCATCCGGTCTTTATTACCCAGCACATGGTACATGAACCAGATGCAGATAAGCTGATAACAATGCAACAACTACTCCCCCTACTGTCCCACATTTTGGAAATGCTGTACATGCAGTCTAGGCATAGCAATCCCTCCACCCCTTAACCCTGCGGTGCTGCTGTGAGGCTGAGTGTGTCTCGAGACCCTCAGATAAGGGGCATCATCGAAATGCACAGAATTATTAAAACTCTTTTGCATAAATAATGGACAGGTGCTCCTAGTGAATGCCTAAGATTCACTGGGAGCACTGAAATCCTGTACCAAAAACCAAGCTCAGAGCTCTATGCACATTAACACTAATCAAAGTCTGGCGAGAGAAATCCGAGGAGCAGAGAACAAAGTTCCTGCTTGTAAATCACCACTGAACGTTAAAATTACAGCTGGCAGAAAGACGGGGGGGGGAGGGGGGAGTTATTTCCTAGGGTGTATTTATTAGCTATCTGATCAGCCCAAAGAGCTGTTTCTAAATACATAGCACTAAAGCTATTGAATCATTTGGACTGGGTGTGGCCTTCAGCCTATTTAAAAGATTGGCCTGACCTGTAAAGTTCATGTAGAGATTCCAACTCCTGCAGTGTCTAACAGGATTTGCTTTTGCATTCACTAGTGTAGTCCCAGCTCTAGTCTACTATGGAGGTTTCATGTCTACCCAGACTGTTTGCATGCCTGGGGAGGGATAGCTCAGTGGTTTGAGCATTGGCCTGCTAAACCCAGGGTTGTGAGTTTAATCCTTGAGGGGGCCATTTAGGGAACTGGGGCAAAAATCTGTCTGGGGATTGGTCCTGCTTTGAGCAGGGGGTTGGACTAGATGACTTCCTGAGGTCCCTTCCAACCCTGATATTCTATGAAACATCATGTATTAGGCCATCCACCAGAGACAGTTGCACCTTTTTTAACACAATGCAATTAACAAAGCCTAGGGTGAAACTTGCAAAAGCCAGAAGTAAACTTCTCGGTGAAGGGCACTCCTCTTTGGCATGAACTACTTGAGGAGAAGACTACATCAAAGCTGTCCGTCTTCAGTACACACTTCTAAACCAAAACCTTCCTGACAAACAGAAGTTGATATTTACAGGTGTACACTTGCCCTCCCAAAAAAACAGAGCTACTTGGAACAAGCAAAGGCTACAAGTAGAACAACGAAGTCTTCTAATGGTAAAATTTTGCAGACCTAACCTAACTTGTTCATTACTTAGCTATTATGGTGATGGGCACTACAGAAACAACTTGGATAGATAATGGGTATTAAATTTGAAGTTTCTGTTGCAGTAAAACTGATTTTGTGTTCTAATGACAAAAATATTAATCAGAATCAGATATTAGTGGACGCAAACATACACTTTTGGCTGCAGTGACTGTCAGAGAAAGATGTGTGCTTGTCAGTTGATAGACCTTAATTAGACTCCTATATTAAATCTGTTAGGGCTAACCAGGGCTGCAGGTCTACAATTAGTATAGTTAGTGTAAATAATCACAGAGCCCATTTAAAGTGATACCGAATTAAATTTGTGTCCAAAGTAGAAGTACCTCAGTAGGATACAAAACACTTCCTTTCTGAGGGAGAAATGTGTGTGTTACTTAGTTAAATAGGTGCAAGGAGTGTGTGATAAAAATAGATCTGTGAATGAAAACCTACAGTACTCCAATTTCCATAGAGCTATTGTGGTTTGATCACGCACCTCGAGTCTCTTGTGGCAGCATAATAGATTCAGCAAAACTGCAGCAGCTTCACTGTGCACGTATCTAGTTCGAGAGACAAAACACCGTCTGGGTTTAATAGGAAGCCCTACAGGTGACTATAAATAAGCTAGGAAGAATGTAATGAGTTGCCTTTGAGGACTGTTATGCAACCTTTATTTTTAGGTTGCAGATTAGCTAGAAATCAAGCGATGTTTGAGCTTGCCTCAGTTTAGCTGAGGATTTTGTTGGTGTGCCACTGAGGTCCATTCTCCATGCACCACTGCGTGGAGAGAGCCAGGGGGTTTTGAATTATACCGTGAAAGGCTAACAAGGACACTGCAGCCCAGGGTAAGTCAGACAGTGGCTGGGAGAAGATAAGTTCAGGGACATTTCTAGACAGATACGGTCAAACATATTGGAACTCTAGCAAATAGACACTGGTCTTAACTACTCTTTCTCTTGCAACCGGGAGAGGTGAATGGTCGGCATGAAAAAGTGACTGCCCCATAAGTAACAGCCATAGGGGGAACAGCAGCCTAGCATGGCACAGCTAAGCAAGCAAGCAAAAGGGATCCATGTGACAGTGGTACCAACCCAGGCATTCAAATATCATGAGTCAGGGCTCCCAAAATCAAGACTGGCTTTGGCTTAAAAAACTCAGAGATTTTAAGATGCATAGGAGATGGGGCTTTAAGAAAGACTCCAATTACTGAGAGATTTGCGATAAAATTGCACCACCCATCCATCCTATAATATGTTAAACCACCCCGAAAAGCAAAACCTTTCATGAAATGGATAAGCCATAGGCAGTAAATATGGCTCAAGCAGTTTGCTTTGATTCCATAGCTATTCCCTTTGCAAAACCAAATCCCTTGGACTATCCCACGTTCGAGGGCGCTCCCCATCTCTCCAGCCAGTGTGTGTGGAGGATGCTCAGCACTTTGAAGGGAAGCATCCTCTATTAGTTCATATGGAGATTGCTCCTTCACCTCACTTTGTCTTAGAACCGCAAAGCCAGATTGGCCGATAGCACAAAACTGCTGCTCGAGTCAGAACAACAACGGCCAGGGACAGCTAGATTGAAGCCCCAAGAGCTATTTCAGCTGTGGTAAGTGCAGGGAGCATGTGTATTAAAAACATAATCAGAGGATGATTGAGTTTATAGGATGCATCATAAGTTGTCTTTCTCCTGCAGGCTGCCTATAAGGTATATGTAAGAATTGACCTTAAATAAGAAAGGTCAAACAGTCCCCAACTACAATAGAAATATGCTTCAGAAATTTGTGTTCTCCCTAAATGCATTCTCAATAGTGTACATTTATTATCTTGCTTTTGCATGAGGATGTGCTTGTGATGTTGCAGGGTCTGATCGCTATACTTGTGCGTGTATATTATTTTCCTCCTTCATATGTAATGTGAATCCCTGAAAGCCCCTTCTATCTGGGATGGAAGTACATTTGATGCTAGTAGCAGATGTCAGTATCTATCAGATGCTATCAGGCAGTATTCCACATGTGACCCACTTCCACATAAATCTTCAGGATGCGACACAAGTTTAGCACAGTATAGCTGTGGAAAATTGAACTTCCACAACAAAAAGGGGCAGAAGTACTCCAAAAACATCTGGTGATGTCAGGTCTCTGAGCCACCAATGTCCAGCATCTGGATCTAGGGCAAATGCTCTGCATTATTGTTCCTAGTCGGGCATCACCATGGCGCTGGGCTTCTTAGATTAGCAGAGCAGCATCTTGGTGACATGTTAACTCACCTCAGGGTTATTCGGTCTTCATGCTAAATTCACCCTAGAGATGTCAGCTGCCAGAATGTGTCATTTCTGCTTCATGGGTCTGGTTTATAGTTAGGAGGAAGTTTTGCGAATAGAACAAAGTGACAAGATGCTGCATCCATTAAAAAAATAAATAAGTGACCATTCTCTAACAAACTTGAGTTTGGGTGTGCTGAGATTTCATTAAGAGCTGGTTGCCACTGTGTTAACGTAATCTGTACAATTCACCATGCGGGAGGCACACATCACAAAGCCATCTTGGGACAGTCTTATTCCCTATGTTAGCAAAGACTACACAGCCAGGGAATCTTGGAGGTGGTCAGGTGACATGCATGTATCCCTGGCAGAAAGGGAAGGGACAGCACCCACACCATATAGCATCCTATTGACCCATGGAAATGGACAGTAATGACAAGTAGACCCAGGACAGAAAACCCCAAATGCAATGAGAAGCCCTGACCTGGGCAGATGCTCAGTGTGTCGTATCCACCTGTGAGCAGGACAGGCCTTTACTGCATGTTGGAAATGTATCCCGTATCCACTGGCCAGTGCCAAAGGGTTGGCTATTTACACCTAAGCAACACATGGATAGCTCATCATGCCAATGACATGTTTTTGTTTTATTGACTACAGACAAATAACATTCTTACACAAAGGGCAGAGTCAAACCCAGATCACATGGCCTTACTGAAGCTTCCTGAACATGGATCTTTTCAGTCACTCTTCCTAACAGATTAAACAAAAGGCTGATTTAAGAAGTTACAGGGCAATGACAGATCCCAGCATAATGGACGTCGCGGGAGCACTTTGCCGTTCTAATAGTGCTCTTTATCAGAAGCCAGCCTCCGGGGGGGGGGGGGGGGGGGGTGTTCCTTCATTTGCTTTAATGATTTACTGCCCATGATCTTGGGAAATCAGAGGTTTAAGGCATCTGAAAAAAGATTTCTGTTTTGCCTGCTAGAGGAACTAATAGTAAGAGAACACTTGTAAATGAGAGGGGGCTACAGTTAGCTGTGCTTTTGAAATGAATCATGGGTCTACTCCTTCCCCAGCTAGTTACAGGCAAAATATGTTTAGTTAATACAGCACATTCCACACAACAATCAGCAAATGCTTCATAAACATTAGTCACCACACTACTCTGGAACGCAGGAATGCGTTATCCCTACTTTACAGAGAGGACATGCTGTTTGCCTGGGGGCACATGTGAGCCAGCGGCATAGACAAGAATTGAATCCCGGTATCGAACAACTCGGACATTGTCGTCACTAGCAAAAAGGCATTATCTCACACATTTTAAAATCCAAGGCAAGTATAGTTTTAACATGTTAGCTGGTTGCAGTGAATCCTAATTCTCCATTCCTCCCAGGATTAGCTTGACCAGATAACACATGTTAAAACTATAACCTGCCTATACTAGGATCACAAACACAAACACACCTTTTCGCCTAGCAGTCTAAATCAAACTCCTCCTCTGAATAGCTGCCCCATAGCGATTGTACTTGTCCAGGGAAGTGTGGAGAATTGCTTTCTACAAACATAGGACACCATCAGCATCACCCATCTGTCCTTACTGATCCCACCAGGTAATCATGAACATGGGGTAAATGTGCAGCCTTCTGATTAAAGATACCACAAAGACTAACCCATCCTTGGACAGCTGAGCTGTGGGTTCTTTGCTCACCACAGACTCCTTAGACATTCTGAAGCTTCTGAGGAGGTTAAAATTCAAAAAGCAAAGACAAATAAACGGAACCATGTATACAGTTTAGTAGCATAGAATGCTTCAAAGTAACTCCCAGCCCTAGCATGAGATCAGGTTCCTCCGCTAATGTGATTAGCAAAAAGTGCTCGGTGTGCGCCAAAAGACAAGCTTCCCAATGGGAGAAGAGAGAGCTTTCAACAAACAGTTCCTCTGTTCCTACTGTTTAAAATACGTTTTGTTTCATTTCTTTCTGTCCACCCTAAAGCTGGATGTATTACAAGACCTTGTTAAATAAATACTCTTCTTATTAGTCCTAATACTTAAGGCAGACCAGATCTTGCACTATTTGTATATTCAAAAAACTCTCATTGGACTCTGTTAGGCAGGCTTGGTCCCAGAATGTTATTCTTTTCTTTATTTAAAAAAAAAGCTTTAAAGCTGTGTTTGAATTAATTGCTTCCCTTCCTTTAAGGGATCACATCATGTGACAACGATAAAGAATCGCAGAAAATCACTTTCGTCTAACGCTGAACCAGTGACTTTATTAGACTATGGATAGCACTGCTTTCATTAAAACTACTCTGACCTTAATTTCTGCTTCACTGCAGAGCTTCTCCCCAGGACCTTCTCCAGCCAACCTGCCTGGCTTCCCACTACAGATTTTCAGAGCAGATGTACGCCCCCTCACAGTGTCTTCAATTAGCACAGGATGGGCTATTTGCAGGCCATTTAAGAGCGGAAAGAACGGGTGCAACTTTCAGGCGTGCATGTGCATGGATACACACGCATATTTGGCACACTGGCAGCCAAATACTCTCCATTCAAGAAAACGTAGAGGTATGCCAGAAAATGCATGTTATCTGCTTTTCTGTATACAGGCATATACATTTTGTCTCTCTCTCAAACTCTTAAAGGGACTGTCAAGGTCCATAGTATGAAAATCTAACTTTTCTTGAACGAAGATAGTCCCATGCCTTGACCAGAAAACAGAGCCTCAGGTATCCAGGCTCTATTCCTGGCTCTGACACTGATTTTACTTCGAGTCCTTGGACAAGTCGCTTCACCTCCCTGTATTTCAGTTTCCCCATCTGTACAATGGAGTAAATTAACAGTGAGCTGGCTATTCCCATGGATGTAGTGGTGCTGCTTTTGGCATGTTCTTTCCCATCATACAGACCCCATGTCCTTGTACTTCCTGCTCACTTTTCTTTATGGAATCTTGGCTGGCAGAAATAGCGGTGCACTCATGGCACGCTTCCAATGCTGTTTTCCATGCGGACTATGGAACAAGTTCAGAAAAGCCTGGTTCGAAGTCTGGAAACTGTAAGGCAGGTTTAAGAAGCTCAATATCTTTAGCTTTTCCCAGAGATTACTTAATCCTGGTCTATGAGAATCCATATGGGGAGAAGATTTCTGATAGGAGAGGGCTCTTTATCAGGTAAAGGCACAACAAGATCCAATGGCTAGCAGCTGAAGATAGATAGGGTGTTCAGACAGCAAGTGTGAAAAATCAGGACAGGGGGTAATAGGAACCTATATAAGAAAAAGACCCAAAAATTGGGACTGTCCCGATAAAATCGGGACATCTGGTCACCCTAAAGATAGACAAGTTCAAACCAGAACCAAGATGAGGGTAATTAACCGTTGGAACAGTTTACCTATGGATGTGGTGTACTCATCATCACTTGATGTCTTTAAAACCAAGATTAGATGTCCTCTAGAAAAGTTGCTCTAGTTCAATCAAAACCTATGGGCTTGATACAGGAACCACTGAATGAAATTCTATGGCTTGTGCTGTGCAGAAGGTTAGAATAGATGATTATAATGGTCCCTTCTGGCCTTAAAAAAAAAATCTGACTGACTCTAGCAATTTGACTCAATAATACAAAGGGTACCAGTATTATCATCTGCAGTCCCCATACCAAGTTAATTGGAGAGCTGATCCTTTCTGACTAGATGGGGCTGAAAAGCTACCTAATCCACACATCTTGCTGGCCATTCATAGTACACATCCATGTTTCAAAAAGAATAGGGGCTTTCCAAGTCCTCTTGCAAGTTTGAGAGCAACCGAGTCAAATGGGGGTGGCAACAGAAGTATCTTTCTGGGGGCCCTGTTAGCTTCAATCCACTCTTGGGCAACGCAACTCTAGGCAAATCTGCAAACCCTCCACCAACTGATTGACAGAGGATCGAGGCCTAGCTTTTGGCAGGGAAGCCACCACCCCCAGAAAGGCCAGAGAACAGAAGAGGAGACAGCAGCCACAGGCAACATATACCTCACAGATGATTGAGGGTGGATGGTCCAGCTATACCAGAGAATCCCAGAGGAGGCAATACAAATGGGAGCGCAGCACTCGTGCCCTGTGTTGTAGAGTAAGGATGTGTGTTCCTTTGCAAGCTTTAGGATCTTCCATCCTGCAGCAGCTGGAAGGGCTTATCTCCTGGCCTGTAGCAACAGGGAAAAGTGGCCAGGCCCTGACTGCCCTCAGGAGCTAGCAGATGGACGTCCTGGGGGCTGAGCCAGCTGTGGAGCCCTCATACTCGCTGGGAGCCCAGCTCCATGAAAAAAGGATAGCCATGAACAAAGGGGTGGCACTTGGAGGAGGGTTTTTTTTACTAGGGTGGTTTCTAGTGCATGAAATAAAGGCAGGGTAATCTGCGAGAACCCAGAAAAATCTGCGTTGCTTGAGAGGGACAGTAGGTAAAATTTAAAAAGAAACAAAACCTCTCACACTGGTTAATCTTAAGGGAATGAATTTCCTGTATCTCTGTGAAAGGATGGCTCTTGTATTAAGCAGAGCTGACGAACCTTTGAGACAGGCACCCACTGTAGAAAATAGGCTGATGCAAAAGAACCAAGTTGTGACAAATGATCCCCACAGTTTTCAGTTTTCAACTGCAAAAGAAAGGAGCCTTCAGCAAGTCTAATGAATTGTGATGCGCAAGACAAGGCGTCACAGTGACTATATCAGAGAGATGAATTTGAGTTAATGAAAGGGCATAGCTATATACTACAAACCAGGGCTGCTACAGTGCTGTGCACACACACATCTGTTTTCAGCAGGAAAGGTTAAACTTGGATACTGGCATTTACTCTCCATGAGGAAGCATTAGCATCTACAGGTAAAGGGAATTTACTCTTTCAATGACAGCAGAAAGCAACTTCATGGGCACTCTTAGAAGGCAAGGGAAAGGGTGCCTCAAGGACCAGTGGCATAATCTAATGGCAAGCCAGTTTCAGTGTATGCCCCCTTAACTGTGTCTTTTGAGAGCATGGAGCAACAAATGCTCTTAACCCAAGTTAGGATCCATTGTTAGGGCTCTAGATTGGGTCTCCTGACTCCCAGGCCAATGCTCTGTCCACTGAACTTACTGTCTCCTCTAGGGGTCTCCAAGGAGGAAGCCTGGTTTAGTAGTCAGAGCAACATACTGGGAGCCAAGATGACCTGGGCTGTATTCCTGGCTCTGCCACTGAGCTGCTACATGACCTTGGACAAGTCACTTCTGGGGCCCCGGAATGGGGACGGCCATGGCCCCCTCCCACTTTTTACTGTCTGTAAGGGCGAGTGATGGGGGAGGGGTGGAGAGCAAGCAGGGGGGCAGGATCTTGAGGGAAGAGGTGGCACTGGAGCGGGGCCTCGGGGGAAGGGGTGGTGCAATGGCAGGGTCAAAGTTTGGGCACAGCTGGCCCCCCCCCTCCCACTTTTAGGGACCTTCCCCCGCTCCTGAGTCATTTCCCTCTTTGTGTCAGTCTCCCCATCTGCAAAACAGGGATAATGACACTCCCACACCTTTCTAAGGAGCTCTGAGATCCTAGGATGAAAGGCACTATAGAAGCCCAAATAAGGGTTACGGTAACTGATTTTTCTCTAGGACAATGATTGGCGTGGGGTGGGGAAGGATGTTCATCCTTTCCAAGGTTTTGTGGAGGATTTGTATCAGTGTAAGGGCAGGTAGGCCAGGCACCACTCAAGACCCAGGAGGCAGAGCTTGGGGGAGGACACAAGGGTGAAGTGGGGGGCTTCGCTGACCTAGATGAAGTGTGCAGGCCAGAGCAGGGAGGTCTCTTTGAAACAGCACATTGCGAGCAGGAGTTCAGTGAGGGGTACTGGCCAGCTCAGCATCTGGCAGCACTGAGAAGACAATACAGCTCCATTGAATCATAGAATCATAGAATATCAGGGTTGGAAGGGACCTCAGGAGGTCATCTAGTCCAACCCCCTACCCAAAGCAGGACCAATTTCCAACTAAATCATCCCAGCCAGGGCTTTTGTCAAGCCTGACCTTAAAAACCTCTAAGGAAGGAGATTCCACCACCTCCCTAGGTAACCCATTCCAGTGCTTCACCACCCTCCTAGTGAAAAAGTTTTTCCTAATATCCAACCTAAACCTCCCCCACTGCAACTTGAGACCATTGCTCCTTGTTCTGTCCTCTGCTACCACTGAGAACAGTCTAGATCCATCCTCTTTGGAACTCCCTTTTAGGTAGTTGAAAGCAGCTATCAAATCCCCTCTCATTCTTCTCTTCTGCAGACTAGGACAGACAGGTTTTTAAGATCTTAGTAAGTAGTTTATCACCTGACCAGGGACTTGAACCCTGGACCCTCAGATTAAAAGTCTGATGCTCTACCAACTGAGCTAGCCAGGCTCACCTATTATGGAGGACTTCACTGAATGTTACGGAGGACTTCACTGTGAGGGAAGCATAAAGTAGGTGAGGAAAAAAATCACTGTGATGCTATGCCAGATGCAGCAGCATCCCAATAATCTTTGGGGAGTTATTTGCCCTCCCTCTCTCCCTTCCCTGGCCCAGACTCGGGGATTTCTATGGAGGGCATCAGTAGCAGTGACCTATCTTCCAGAAGGGATGGGTGAGTGGGGACTGTCTCTGCCTTGGGCTGAGAGAAGCTGTTGTACTTGTGGTCAGAGCGGGCCATGTACTTGACAGGATGAATTTGTGACTATATTCACAAATGCACAGAGCTCAGTTTCGATTTGTCGGAATACACGCGCTCAGCCTGTTGGTTATCAGGATGGCTGCCGGCATCTTTACAAACTTGTACCCAGAGCACATTATTCCTGTTGGTAAATCTCCGTTATCGAACTAGGGAACAGAAATTGGCACCAAGTGACCACTAGCACCCTACGAATAGCAAATGCTCAAAGCAATCTGTGCCTGCGTGGACGGGACTCCTGCCCGGGAGCACGCAGAATGCTTGCATCCACTAGGGACGCTTGCATACACAGGGAAAGCTGCTGGTGAGCTTGGTGCCAGCCCCAGTGGGCAAGACTGGGGCCAGTACAGCCACAGGAGCTGCTCAGGCTGGGCGCTGGTTCCTATGACCAGTGACCCAACATCCTGCTGCTTTTGTCGCTGCGGTTCCTGGCCTGGTCGCTGGCCATGGCCCTGCTGGTCTTGCTCATTGTTTCTAGAAACCTGCAGCTCGACCGATATCTGCAGATATAAATTCCATGCAGGGCTCTACCAGCTAGCGTCTGGGTGCCCCAGGCTCCCTGCTTCCAGCCAGGCTGTGCCTGCCCCACTCAGAGCCCCGCTGTCCCCAGCTCCCTGCTCCCAGCCAGGCTGTGCCCAGCTGGCTCCCAGCTCCCCACAGGGAGCCCGGCTGTTCCCCAGGCTTTCAGCTCCCTGCTGCAGCCGGGCTCCCAGCAGGGAGCCATGAGCCTCAGTGCAGCTGCCTCAGGGCACAGCCTGGCTGGGAGCAGGGAGCCCCCTGGACTCCAGGCGCGGAGCTTGCAGGCGGGAGCCTCGCTACGTCTGGGAGCTGAGAGAGTGGCACCTGGGATCTTGGTGGGGAGCTGCGTATGGAGCTGAGAGCCTGGGCTTTCAGCCCCCACACTGCCCCTCTTAAGTCAGTGAAAGTGCTCCTGGTGAGGATGCGTACCGCTGACAGAGGGTGGGTAGTATGGATATTAACGACCGCAGTAATTACTCTGGTGATTGTAAGTACACATGCCCTTAGAAATGGATAAATGGTTTGAAACAGGAGAAGCCTTCTGGTCAGCATAGGTAATGTCTTCACTGAAGCGCTACAGTAGGGCAGCTGCTGTATTTTAAGTACGGACAAGTCCTAAGTATAGAACTTACAGCTCATTTTGGATCTGTGCCCTGCTTCTCAACAGTCTGCCCTGAGGTTAGTACTCATGCTCTTGATTCACTACAGGACAGCTCCACTCACACACCACACATCCCTCAAAACATCAGTGATATGGTGGAAGATTTCCAAGCTCATTATATTTGATGTCCATCCAAGCACAAACATAAGGAAGTTTACTTACCCAGAGCAAAACCACACTTTCTCTTTCACTGACCTCTGAAAGCTACTTTGCTAAGCTGATGACCTACAGACGGGACTGAAGAATAGAGGCAGAAATCCGTGGTTCTGCCTCACTATTTTAATAGATGCTGAAAGTAAAAGTTTCTCCAAAAGCACTAATGCCAGCCATTTGCACTACTCTTGCCTTGTCTTTACAGTTCTCATAAAATGCCACCATTGCTACAGAAACTCTTTTGAAGTTAATTTAGTCCCAGTGAAAGGTGCCAAGTTCAAAGTTCCAGAGACAAGAGGCATTTGTGTAGTCACAGAACAGATTCAGCAACAGGCTGTATGTAGTAGAGCTTCCCCAACAGTGTCATGCTAATGTCTCTCAATCCAGGGAATTCAGCATCAGCATCCATTAAGTTCTTGTCCTTGCTGTAGCAACTGACAATAAAGGTGCCAAGTGTGATCGCGGTTGTGATTTGGTGGATATGTCTTTTCCAGGAACTAGACTGAGACCTGCTTACAATGAATTGTTAGATGTAACAATTTCTGGACATGGCAGAGTTGAGACATTGGACTCTTTTGGAGGAACAGAAAGAGACAAGAAAAGCTATGCATCTTTTCCACTTCAACCACTCAATGTCACTCCTTTAAATAGCTTTCAGGTTACACATGGTGCTCCTTTCATCTTAGTTTAGGGCAGGGATCGGCAACCTTTGGCACGCGGCTCGCCAGGGTAAGCCCCCTGGCGGGCCGGGCCGGTTTGTTTACCTGCCGCGTCTGCAGGTTCGGCTGATCGCGGCTCCCACTGGCCACGGTTTGCCTTCCCAGGCCAATGGGGGCTGCGGGAAGCAGCGTGGGCCGACGGATGTGCTGGCCGCCACTTCCTGCCACCCCCATTGGCCTGGAGTGGGGGAACACAGCCAGTGGGAGCCGTGATCGGCCGAACCTGCAGACGCGGCAGGTAAACAAACCGGCCCAGCCCGCCAGGGGGTAACCCTGGCGGGCTGCATGCCAAAGGTTGCTGATCCCTGGTTTAGGGTGAAAAATCAGGATGGGGGGGGGACTATGGGGGTAATAGAGTCTATATAAGACAAAGCCCCTAATATCTGGACAATCCCGATAATATTGGGACATCTGGTCAACCTAGCTTAGTTTCACTCAGTAGCAGAACATCAAGATCTGCCTCCCTATACCCTGCAGGAGAATGCTCTTTAAGCGTTACTCTTATTCATAATTTTTCTGACACACAGGAGTTTTCCTGCCTCATCTCTCAGTTCAGAGATGTTTTCAGGCCAGGGAAGTTAGAGACAAATTGGTCTGCATTTTTGTAATGTTACCTACCAGATGGAGAAACATGCTGTGTTATGTCTTAGCCCCTTGAAGTTCTAAAATAAATTGATAGTTACAACATTGCCTAGAGGTTTGTTTTGCTGGAACTTTATTTTTCTGCTACAGCCTTAGGTTTAACATGTTTTCTTTGTGAACTTCCAACCACTGAAGCTGAAAAAATTGTGTAATTGTGAAACTAGGTTAGTTTGTAGGCGATTTTTATGGAAATCAATTGCAAATGAATTGTGAGACTTTTGCTTTAGGGGAATAATGGAGGTAAATTTGCTGAATTTGTTAATGGCCATAAATTTAGTCATCTGTGTCAGCATAACTGTCATCTGCATTACTGACTTCATTGGTGAGAGTGGGATGTACTTACACCAATTGTCTTTAGTAATTAGTGCCTCATAGGGCATTGAGGGGTAAGTTTTCAAGGGGAACTTTGCTTGAACATGTGCACTTGATAGGTTAAAAGGCCTGTATGTACATTTTCAATGGTCCAACATCTACACCCACATCAGTGTTGAAATTTACAAGAGCAAACTCATTGGGCCCCAAGGTAGTGTTAGAACTATCATAAAGGAGGGTTTACATCCAAATGCAGAACAGATTGCTGCTTTGAGAGATGACTATAGAGCAGCTCAAGTGACCTGCAGTCTCCAGCTTTGCATTTGTTTAGTTTCTACTGAAGTAGAGAGAGGTGCCCTTCCTCATCACAGAAAAAGTGTGGCAAAGCAGAACCATCATCCTTGCTAAGATACTGACAGACCAAATCTGAGGGTGTTCAGAGACAATTCTGAGCTGGCATACACCCCAAGCCAGCCCTGCTGTAAGTCAATGAAGATCTTAAGCAGGTGCATGTGGTATCTTAGAACTGATGAGTCATTTATGTTTCAAGCAGATGCGGAGGGAAACTTAACAAAATGAACTCCACATTGTCCCCAATCTTTAAAACTCAGATGGAGACCAAAGAGTTTTGTTCATGCACACGGAAGCAAATCTGATGTGATGAGACAAGGCCCACGGCTGCTGTCTGCAATTGCTCGATCTCTGTGCAAGGAGGGATAATAGAGGGGACAGTTTTCACTGCCACCGTCAGTATCTCCCTCAGACTCAGATGTGCACTGGCACATGAATGTGTCTGCAGAGGGTTTCTCCTCCCCCCGGGCCCGGCTCCTCTTCCAGCTTTCATCATTCCGCTACTTTCTCCATCTGCATCTCCTGTTTTGTTCGCTGTCTCTCTCCTCCTTCCCATTGTTCCTTTGTTCCATTAACCATCCTTTTCTTCTCCCTCTTCACTCCCAAATGAGAGTGCTTGTGTAGTGGGCAGAGCCACTGGCTTCCTGCTTGAACACAGCTCAAGCTGTTTCCTAAGGGCTTGATCCAACTCCTGTTGGAGTCAATGGAAAGCCTCTCGTCAGCTCCAATGGGAGTTAGATTGGGGCCTAGAAGAGCATCTGGCCTGAGGGAGAGCAAGTTATCCTAACACAGAAGGTCTCAAATTTTTCCATGGCATGGACTGCATCTCCACAGAGAGATCCTCCCAGGCATGCCTCCCTTATTCACAACCCCTTCGCCCATTCATGATCACACTGGCTTGGCAGATGCAGCCATGGCTTATGTGGAACAGCAATGTGAGGGGAGGATTAATAGAGTGGTTCTCAAACTTTGTTCGTGGACCACTTAAAAATTGCTGAGGGTCTCAGTGGACCATTTAATGATCTTCCCAAATGTTGCTTGTACCGTTAGCTAACTATTGTAAAGTGCTTTGGATAAAAGCGCTATATAAAAAAAAAATAATTAACTTTTTTTGTTCTACAAATAAAAGCACACAACTCATGTTTTAATATCTGTAGTCTTACCTTTCTAATGTGATGGATGTGCCCTATCCCCCATATTGGCAGCAGCCCCCAAGCTGGGAAGGGGGGGCGGTCTCTCCCTGGCAGCTCCTGCCCTGGAGCTGGGGAAAGTTGCCTCTTTCTCTGGTCGCTGTAGCCCCGCACGTCCCAAATTCCCTCCCACCCCCTCCTCTCACCCCACTGCCCCCTCCCACCTACCCCTTATTCCCTCCAAGGCCACCACCACACCTTACAATTGCATATTCTCAGGGGCCAGGCACCTAATTAGCGGAGCCCCGCCCGCACGGCTCCACTAATTAGGTGGGTGGCCCTTCATTCTCTTGAGTGCGGCCGCCCATGCGCGCACCTTAGAGGGAACTATCTGCAGACCACCTGAATGGAGCTCGCGGACCACTGGTGGTCCATGGACCACAGTTTGAGAACCTCTGGATTAATATATTATGTCTGTTCACATAAGGGGATTATTTTCTTTATGGAAGAAAAAGAAAGTCACATTGGTTACATCTGCTCTTCATTCCCACCCCCACCCCGTCGCTTCTCTGTTCCCCTGACCCTACTGCCTGTACTTATTCTTCCTGGACCACTTCTCCTCCTCTCCCCTTGCTAGATAGTTCTCTTCTCTCCCAAACATACTGTCCAGTCGCCTCCTCCTCTTTCTCCCCAGGACATCCCTCTCCTAGTGGCTGCTGGTGGATTCCACTCTTCTCTTGTACACGAGCAACATTTTGCTTCTTTCAAAGCAAAATGCAACCGGAGCAAGAACAACAGCAACAAAGGGGGATCAAGTGCTGGATGGAAGCCAGAAATGGAGAGGACAACACTGAGCTGGACATATACAAGAGCTCAGACAGAACCATAACCCAGGGACTGAACTGCAGCTTGAGAGCGAGAGTGTGCTGCTAATATTCATGGACAGAAACGATGTTTTAAAAATGAGATGTCCTGACAGATCTGCAAGACCCCCGCAGTTGTGCTACACTCCCAGCATAGTCTGTAAAGCAGAGACAGCAGCTGTCCAGCTGGGGCTGTCAATAGTGCTTAGGATGATGCAGCAGGGCCCGGCTGCTTTTACCTTTAAGAATTATCCCCCAATTTGGCTATGTTAATAAGCAATATAAGCCAAGGTCAGGAGCTGCTGCTGCTGCCAACTCAAGCAGCTGGGTCTAGGATGAGCATTGCAAATGGATAGAGGACCAACGTGGAGGTTACCTTTCTATCCAGCTGTGAGGCAAGTTTCTATTCACATTGAGATTTGGAGTCAGCACTGAGTAAGAACCTCTCTCTGGAAGGTGTCCAGGTACCAGGGTGATGGGCATAGAATACGAATCTAAATAGAACAGAATGATTCTGTCTGCTAGTCAGAAGACACCCAATAGGTCAAATTTTCAAGGGTGACCTCAGTTTTTGGTGTGTAACTTATGATGCCTTGGGCTTGATTTTCAGAGGTGCAGAGCTCCCCATGACTTCAGCTGGAGTCGAGACTGTTAAGCATGACCTGGGGGGAAAATATCAAACCCTCAATGGCTCTAGTTAGGTATCCAAAAATTGAGGCACTCCAAATTGACATTATTTCCCCTAGCATTATAGAGGACAGGACAAAACAGTGGGGATGCACATGTGTCTGCGTAAGAGCATTGCACACAAGTATTAACTTTAAAGGGAGGGGCTAGTTGCCAAAGGTAGCTATTGTGCTAGAAGGAAGGCTTTCAGATAACAGGTTAAGAAAGAAATGATAAGAGGAGTTTTTGTGAGAGCCCCTTGTTAAAAATATTGGGAGTCCATCACTACCTTCAACTCACCATTAAGAGCATGAAACCAAACAAAAAAGACTCCTGCCCACACCCCTGCTTGCCCTACTTGACATGGCTGTCGATTTCAGATTGCTCCATGCCAGAGAGCATCGTCATATGGGGAAGGGGTAGTTGTAGGGTTTCCAACTTTCTAATTGCACTAAACAGAATACCCTTGCCTCGCCCCTTCCCCTGAGGGCCCACATCTTCTCTGAGGCTCCAGCCCCCCTTCCTCCAGCGCTTACTCTCCCCCACCCTCATTCACTTTCACTGGGCTGGGGCAGGGGGTTGAAGTGCAGGATGGGGTGAGGGCTCTGGCTGGGGATGCAGAGCCCTGGGTGGGGCCAGAAATGAGGGGTTCAGGGTGTGGGAGGGAGCTCCAGGCTGGGGCAGGGGTGCAGGATGGGGTTGCGGCTCTGGGGTGGGTTTGGGGTGCAGGAGGGGGCTCTTGGCTGGAGCCAAGGGGGTTGGAGTGTGGGAGCGGGTTCAGGACTGGAGCAGGAGGTTGAGGTGCAGGAAGGGGTGCAGGCTCCAGCTGGGGGTGTAGGCTGTGGGGTGGGGCCAGGGATGAGGGGTTTAGAGTGTGGGAGCATGCTCAGGGCTGGTGTAGGGGTGCGGGAAGGGCTGCGGGCTGTGGGAGAGAGTTTGGGTGAGGGAGGAGGTTCTGACTTGGGGCAGGGGGTTGGGGTGCAGGTGTGGGGTCTGGGAGGGTGTTTGGGTGCAGGAGGAGGTTCCTACCTGGAGCAGGGGGTTCAGGCTCCAGCTGGGCAGCGCTTACCTCAGGTGGCTCCCGGTTGGTGGCACAGCAGAGCTAAGGCAGGCTCCCTGCCTGCCCTGGCTCTGCGCTGCTCCTGGAACGTCCGGCCCCTAGGCAGAGGCGCTGCCATGCGGCTCTGCGTGGTACATACTGCCTGTGCACAGAGGCACCACCCCCGCACCTCCCATTGGCCACGGTTCCCAGCTAATGGGAGCTGCGGAGCCAGCGTCGAGGGCAGCACGTGGATCTTCCCTGATTACTCCTGTTCCTAGGGGCGGGACATGCCGGATGCTTCCAGGGAGCTATGCAGAACCAGAGCAGGCAGGGAGCCTACCTTAGTCCCACTGCACTGCCGACTGGACTTTTAATGGCCTGGTCAGCAGTACTGACCGGAGCCGCCAGGGTCAGTCGAAAACCATACCCCTAGCAACCCTAGGTATTCGCAACAGTAAATTCTCCCACACCCGTGACAAATAACTTGTTTTCCGTGACAGTCCACTGAACATATCACTACCTACTGCTCAATTTATAAATATGAAGGAGACATTACTGAAATAAATTCTGCTACTCCTGATGTAGCCGTTTGGCTCGATCAACTTCAGGTGAAATTGTAGTTGCTGCTCTACTCCCGCCATAAGGAAGAAGAAGGGAGCATATTCCTGGCTTTGAAATGCCATGTAATGGGTTTACATTCCTTAAGACACACCACAGGGGTGGCAGCACTGCCGATGTGGCTCAGGAGCACGAGTGATGCTAGAGGATGGCTATTTGAGAATATAAATAAAATGGAATAGACTTATTAGGTCCACCCCCCTACCAGAGCAGAATTCTTCCCTTCAGTATGTTCCCCATTGCTTTGTCTTATTGCATGTCAAGCCACTCAAGCAACAGGGCTTTAACTGCTTTGATAACGGGGGTAGCTCCACTGGCAAACATGGTGCTTGTAATTCACCGGTGGTGCAGCAAGCTGTAGTGCAAACAGGGCTGAGGTGGATTTAGCACCAAGTTGCCTAACCTTGCTCAGATGATAGCAGTAAAGACACCCAAGCTCTGTACACACTGAAGCATCCCCCACTGCTACCACTAGTGAAGAGTTCTGGGGCAACGTTGTCAAGGGCATTGAGGTCAGTGAGACTGTTCCACTCTAATAGAGCTCAGTCCCAGGAGTTTTCCCTGGTGTTAGGGTGACCAGAAATCCCGATTTTATAGGGACAGTCCCAATTGTTGGAGCTTTTTCTTACATAGGCTTCTATTATCCCCCAACCTCTGTCCTGGTTTTTCACACTTGCTGTCTGGTCACCCTACCTGGTGTTCAGCTGAAATTCCATCCCATCACACTATCCGAGTGACATTTGGTGCTCGTGGAATTGGGGATGTGTCATTCTGATGACTCCAAGCACCGTGCTAGCAGGAATGGCGCAAGCTTCCCACCAACAGCCACGCCAAAGGGGTCAGGGACCCAAATCCCAGTGGAAACCAAAGGGTGTTGAGTGTCCGGGTCCCTCACGCTCCTTGACAAGCCCCCGCCACTGCCTCTTGCCAAGGTTGCTAGTGTTTCTGAAACAGCTACGTCAAAAAAAAAAAAATGATAAAAACAAAATCAAAGCACCGGACTCGGGTCTGCTGCGGCTCTGCTTCCAAATCCTATCGAGACAAAGGGCCTTATCAGTGCGCAGCTACCCACAGAGCGCAGCTCATATCGGATCTCACAACATGCTCCAAAACAGCCGCCTCACAAATTGAACAGATTTAACCCCTTCACTTCTGGCCCCTGTGCAGCAGGGGATGATGCTAAGAAGCATAGCCTGGAGCTGTACTAGCTGTAGTGACTTGGCATGGGATGGATGTCAGACACACTCCTCCTGCACTGTATATTAGGTATATGCTCTTTGGTACGCACAGCGCTACATCACATATTTGATATACTGCCATGGGTGTTGGAGTACCATTTAGCTAGGAAGAGGTTAAGCAAATATTAAACATCTTTGTAAGCCGCAAGAACCACCTTCCCCACCAAGAGAATCTAACACTGATTAAGAGTTGCTCACCCCCAGCATCAGTGCTCCCCTCATAACCTGCAGACACCAGTCCCCTGCCAGATGGGATTTTAGGGGGTGGGACTAGCTTGCCAGCCTCCGATTTCAAGTAGTGCCCAAGTTCCCTCTTGTGGGGTTAATGGCTAGGGACGCCATTTCAGATTTTGCTGGGGGGAGGGAGAGGAGCGGTGGGCGGCAACTTTAACTGTGGTTCCAAGGGCTACTTTGCACCTGAAAACGCTAGGTTTTTTTTGTAGACAATAATTTAGAAATTAGCTGGTCGGATACTGTATCTAATTCCTATATAAAAAAAGAGGATTAAATAAATATTAGACCCGCTCAGCTCTAATACTAACATGTTCAGTCACTAACGGAACACTGGTTAGGTTTAAAATTTTAATGTATATTCTTTGTTACTAACTCTTGAATACAATTGAAACAATTGTAGAAAAATCTAGATTACTTTCTATCACCTTTTTTCCAGTTCATCAAGATTGGAATAGTTCATTTAACTCTGGAAACAGCCTACTAGGGGAAGGCCCCATGAGTTTATACTGCACCTGCCTGGGGCTCTAGAGGTGTTATCTCTAGTCTAAATAATAGACTAGAAACTAACCTTAAACAGAAGTGAAACTGACACTTTCAAGTCACTTTCACAGTATTGCCAATCCCAAATGTTCAAAAATCATGAATCAGACTCACCAAAAATCATGGGATTGACTTTAAAACCATGAGATTATGTAAAAACAACAGATTTGGGATTCTTTTTATTTGCCTTCTGCTTTTTGAGACTTTAGGGTGCACTGGGGTCACATTTTGAAGCTTTCTCCACAGCCACGAAGACTGGAAACTTCATTTTCTTTAAGAATGAAGACTGAAATCATCACATCTCCACAAAAGTCATAGAGTTGGCAACACTGCTTTTATTTCTGTTTAAGAGCCTCCTGGAAAGTAACTAGCCTTTAAACACAACACTACAGCGATTGAGTGGCAGTTCTCACAGGAGAATATTTAAAACCAAACACCAAGAAAATTCTACATTTTAAAGCTGAGAAAAAAACCTGAAACTTCTGAGGTATATCAGGTCAATTGCAGGCAGGAAAGGAGAATAAATGGGCACAGAAGCACTGGGCAGCTCTTCCTTTAGAAAGAAAATTGGAGGGTCAAATCTTCTAGTCCTTAATCAAGTAAAACTTCTGTTGCCATCAGTGCCTCCACTCAGATATAAACATCAGTGAACATGTGATAACATGTGCAGTCAATAACTATATACTTCATACTTAAATATCTGAGCCATCTTATCCAGAGTTACACATCTTATATGCATTGGCTCAGGGACTGAATTTTCTGACATATTCTGAACAGTGCTGAGTACACAGATGGTGCCCAGTGAATAATGCAAATCATGACAATAATCGTCAATTTAATGGACTCTGTGGATGCAGTTTCTGTTCTTTGTTCTGGAATTGGCCTGAATACAGCTGAAACCCTAAGAATTTGAGGTATAAACACATCTGATACTTATATGACACTTTCTCTTTCCTTCTTTTTCTCAAACTCGGAATAAAAAATGACTCAACAAAATGGTTTTCAGTTAAAATATAAAATTGCCCAGCAGCCATTGCTGTACAAGCCAGCCTGGGGCCGAACCAGCCACCCCTTGGGAGTTAAGTGATCTCTTCTCATCTGACTCATTCTCCAGCCTTCCTAACCTCTGTGCTGCTTTTCATGCTGTCAACCATGACCTCCATTTTGGGACTGTTTGCTGGAGTCTCAGAGAACTGTCCGCCTTGGTTTTGCTCCCATCTATCAGAGTCCTCTTTTTTTGCAGCATGCAGCAGAGAGAGAGGCTGGTCTGCAGCCCCGAGAGACCTGGGTTCTACTCCCCCCATGGACTTCCTGTCTGACCCCAGGCCAGTGCTTTAAGGACAGAATTTCAAAGGTTTGTAGGCACCCAAAGATGCAGCTAGGCATCGGGGGAAGGGGAGGTTACAAAGCACCTAACCTTCTAGGCACTTTTGAAAATCCCACTAGGTGCCTAAATACCTTTGAAAATCTGGCCTTGAGTCAGTGTGTGCCTCAGTGCCCCATCTGTACAATGGGGATAACATCCCCAATATCATCACGGCAAACCTGGTGACTGAACTTTGTGACTTTGTCCTCATCCACAACTATTTCAGATTTGGTGACAATTTATACCTTCAAGTCAGCGGGACTGCTATGGGTACTCACATGGCCCACTCAGTATGCCAACATTTTTATAGCTAACTTAGAACAACGCTTCCGCAGCTCTCATCCCCTTACGCCCCTACTCTACTTGCGCTACATTGATGACATCGTCATCTGGACCCATGGGAAGAAGGCCCTTGAGGAATTCCACCAAGATTTCAATGATTTCCACCCTACCATCAACCTCAGCCTGGACCAGTCCACAGAAGGGTCCACTTCCTAGACACTACAGTGCTAATAAGCGATGGTCACATAACCACCACCCTATACCGGAAACCTACTGACCACTATACTTACCTACATGCCTCCAGCTTTCATCCAGACCACACCACACAATCCATTGTCTACAGCCAAGCTCTAAGATACAACCACATTTGCTCCAATCCCTCAGACAGAGACAAACACCTACAGAATCTCGATCGAGTGTTCTTAAAACTGCAATACCCACTTGGTGAAGTGAAGAAACAGATTGACAGAGCCAAAAGGGTACCGAGAAGTCACCTACTACAAGATAGGCCCAACAAAGAAAGTAACAGAATGCCACTAGCCGTCACCTACAGCCCTCAACTAAAACCTCTCCAGCGCATCATCAAGGATCTACAACCTATCCTGAAGGATGATCCCTCACTCTCACAGACCTTGGGAGACAGGCCAGTCCTCGCTTAGACAGCCCCCCAACCTGAAGCAAATACTCACCAGCAACTACACACCACACAACAAAAACACCAACCTAGAAACCAAACCCTAGTGCCAACTCTGTCCACATATCTATTCAAAGGACACCATCATAGGACCTAACCTCATCAGTCACACCATCCGGGACTCGTTCACCTGCATATCTACCAATGTGATAAATGCCATCATGTGCCAGCAATGCCCTTCTGCCATGTACATTGGCCAAACCGGACAGTCTCTATGCAAAAGAATAAATGGACACAAATCTGACATCAGGAATCATAACATTCAAAAACCAGTATGAGAACACTTCAATCTCTCTGGTCACTCAATAACAGACCTCAAAGTGGCAATTCTTCAACAACAAAAACTTCAAAAACACTCCAATGTGAAGCTGCAGAACTGGAATTAATTTGCAAACTGGATACTATCAGATTAGGCCTGAATAAAGAGTAGGAGTGGTTGGGTCATTACAAAACGTAAACTTAATTTCCCCAATACTAATTTCTCCCTACTGTTACTCACACGTTCTTGTCAACTGTCTGTAATGGGCCACTCTCTTACCACTTCAAAAGTTATTTTTTCTCCCTTGGTATCCTGCTGTTATTTGGTTTATCTCATTAGACTGACCTCCCTCTTGGTAAAGCAACCCCCATCCTTTCATGTATTTATATCTGCTCCTGTATTTTTCACTTCATCCATCTGACGAAGTGGGTTCTAGCCCACGAAAGCTTTATGCCCAAATAAATTTGTTAGTCTCTAAGGCCTGGTCCCCACTAAGTCCCCACTTCGGACTAAGGTACGCAAATTCAGCTAAGTTAATAACGTAGCTGAATTCGAAGTACCTTAGTCCGAACTTACCGCGGTCCAGACGCGGCAGGAAGGCTCCCCCGTCGATGCCGCGTACTCCTCTCGGCGAGCTGGAGTACCGGCGCCGACTGTGAGCACTTCTGGGATCAATCCGGGATCGATTTATCGCGTCTTAACCAGACGCGATAAATCGATCCCAGAACATCGATTGCCTGCCGCCGGACCCTCCGGTAAGTGAAGACAAGGCCTAAGGTGCCACAAGGACTCCTCGTTTTTTTAAGTACTGCTCTACCTCATCGAGGGGCTGGGAGGAGAAATAGGTTAGACATTGTAAGGCGCAGCCTCAGATACTATGGTGATGAGGCCACATAAATACCACAGGTAGAGTGGGAACGTCTCTATACACTGTTAGCCCTTCCCTGGGATTGAACCCTTCTTTTCACCTATGCCCCCAAATCTCCCCCTTTTCTGAATGTAACCTAGGCTCAGTGCTTTGCTGTGTTTTTTCTGAATCCCCTGTTCTCTCTAAAACAACACCTCCTCCCTCTCCCCCCTCCACAGAGGGATTCCTCTTTTACAGGCTAAACGTCCATAACTTTAATATAATCACTAGCCCTTTCTTATCTTAATCACCCTGCCTCTGTTTGTAAACAAAATACTGACTCCCTGCTTCAGGGACACCTCTCCTCTGCAGAACTTACATTTCACACTAATGCTGTGCAGTAATTAAGCTCCACCTGGGAGCTTGCACACCTCCTGTATGAAACTTACAGAGGGGCCTCCCGTCCTCCCCTGCCCCCCCTAATTGGCACCCTTGTATAGCAAGGCACCTGACTACGCTCCAGTGAGGCTGCAGCATCTGGTACTCCTCCTTGTGATAACTCAGTGCAGCAGGGGGTGGAATTAGCAAACCCCAAGTTATCTGTTCCAGCCACTAAGCGGAAGCACATCATCCTTCACATCTGTGCTAAGTGCAGACCAGGTCCCAATGCATATGCAAGACTTTGCATTCAAAACCAGTGCATGGAGTGGAGATGGAAAGGTGGATTAGGAAGGCTCCTTCAGCACTGCAGTTTAAAGCAGAGCAGTGCTGGACTCTGCGGTTTCACCCCAACGGGTCCATGCAAATGTTTCCTTCAGTTTCCATCTGCAAGTAGTTGCAGCCCAGCCAGCCAGGGGGTTGCTTTGGGTTTTGGGTTCAAATGAACCCAACATTCAGTGCACCATCTCAGACAGTTTCAATGTCAGGCTGTGCGTTGAAACCCTACATTTTACATGAAGGGCCTTTAACTGACCCTGATTTACAAACCTGCCCAGAGTTTGCAATTACAAATGTCTGAAGTTGAAGGTTGAAGCTCAACTCTGCCAGCATAATCTAGTGGCTAGAGCACTGGACTGGGACTCAGAATACCTGGATTCTATTCCCAGCTCTGTCACTGGCCCACTGTGTCACCTGGGGCAACTTGCTTCCCCTCCATATGCTTGATTCCTCTCCCCTCCCCTCCCCTCCCCAGACACACATATTTAGACTACAAGCTCTTCAGGGCAGGCACTGTCTCACACTAAGGGTTTGTACAGCACCTAAGACAATGGGATCCTGAATCTTGATTGGGTTCTCTAAGTGCTACAGTAACAATAATACGATGAAGGAGGTGTGGGAGCATGTCAAAGCTTCACCAGCTACGAGGTTTATTGGGGGGGGGGGAGGAGAGGAATATACCTTAAGTTCACAGCTTCCCAGTCCCCCCATTACACACTTGTTGTCATTTCTATTAGTCACGCTGCTGCTTCACTTGCATGAGGTTTAATTTTGCTAATGCAGTTGCCTGCCTGGAACACCAGTGAGCAGCATGGAGGAAATGTGCTGTTTAATGTACCTTGAAATACCAGATCAGGTGACTGGCGACTGGCTCTAATTGGAAGCCATATGCTTTTGTCTAAAGAGGTTCTGCTTGATTTGAAACACTGGGGCAGTTAACAGCGTGATAGTTCCCTATGAGAAAGAAGTGATTGGGCTGGCGATGGAGGGTGAATTCAGCATTGGAACAGAGAACTTAGAGAACAGGAACGAAGCAAAGATGTTCAATACAAGCTTTAAGTGGAAAACCCAAACTCAGTCTGATTATGGAGTTGCTAATGGCTACATAGTTCCATGGTTATTGTGTGTTTTCCTGTCCCTGCAGCCTGTGAAGGTGATGTGTAAATGAGGCAATTTCAAAACATTTTCTTTACTCCCAGCACCATTCCTGCCCTGCAAAATGGATGAACCTATTTCCTGGTACAAGCTACCCACAGTTTCCTAAAATCATGAGTCAGGCCCCCCAAAATCATCAATTAAAAAAAGTGGACATTCTTCGGGCTTTTGAGATTGATTTTTTTAAAACGAAAGCTGAGATTTTCACATAATCACATGACTCTAGGACAGGGGTTCTCAAACTGAGGGTTGGGACCCCTTAGGGGGTCGTGAGGTTATTACACGGGGGGGTTGCAAGCTGTCAACCTCCACCGCAAACCCCGCTTTGCCTCCAGCATTTATAATGGTGTTAAACATATAAAAAAGTGTTTTTAATTTATAAGGGGGGTGGGTCACACTCAGAGATTGCTCTGTGAAAGGGATCATCAGTAAAAAAGTTTGAGAGCCACTGCTCTAGGAGGCTTTAAGAAACATCACAATTCTCAAGATTTTGGTTTAAAATCGTGAGAACTGGCAACACTTTACCTTATGCTTCCCCTCATCTATTGGTTATATCTATTTGCCATCTTTTGTTTTATATTTAGATTGCAAGCTCTTTGGTGCAGGGACTGTCTTGTTATGTGTTTGTACAGCACCCAGCACAATGGTGCTGGGGCGTCTAGGGCTAACCCAATACAAATAAAAAGAGTGCCACATCACGTAAACCCACTGAAACTCTCACAAGCTGGTAGCACAAGAATGGAAATATTGAGCCGATTGCCTTACACTGAGAAGTGTTTGAATGCAAGGGAACACAGATATTTATTCACTAATAAACAGAGAATCTGTCAGATAGCATATTACACAGCAGCATCTAGGGAAAAGCTGTGTCAGTGGCCAGAATGGATGCACGCCTTTAGCTCCTGCTAACAACCTGGACAGAGCGAGATAAGACATGCTATAGAACAGTGGTTCTCAACTTTTCCAGACTACTGTACCCCTTTCAGGAGTCTGATTTGTCTTGCGTATCCCAAGTTTCACTTCACTTAAAAACTACTTGCTTACAAAAATCAGACAAAAATACATAAGTGTCTCAGCACATTATTACTGAAAAATTGCTGACTCTCTCATTTTTACCATATAATTATAAAATAAATTGATTGGAATAAAAACATTGTACTTACATTTCAGTGTATAGTAAGTATATAGAGCAGTATAAACAAGTCATTGTCTACATGGAATTTTAGTTTGTACTGACCTCGCTAGTGCTTTTTATGTTGCCTGTTGTAAAACTAGGCAAATATCTAGATGAGTTAATGTACCTCCGGAAGACCTCTGCATACCCCCAGGGGTATGTGTACACCTGGTTGAGAACCACTGCTATAGAAAACCCTCTGAGCCTTTTAACAGCTGTGCTAAATCCCTGTAGTTCTAAAGGAGACATTTGCTCACAGGGAGACTAGATTTTATTACCCATAATCATCTAGTAGTACATACTGTACCCAACCCCCTGTGGCCAGGTGAGCTTTGGAGCTGATCAAACAATGTTATCAGATGAGTTTTGTTTATTAGGTAACTGGCCGGAAATTGAGGTAAGGGCTAGATAGGTTTACAAGGCCCAAATTCACCTGCTTTCTTGCAACACTTCAGTCTTAGCGAGGGCTGAGGTGAGAACAACAATAGCTTTCAGAGAGAAATCCCAGCAAGAAGAAATGCCAGCATGAAAGCAGGCCCATTAATAAGTGAGGGGGGGGACTGGTGATCTTTATTGGATACGACTAAATAAGGTTTGACTTTCCTTCAGGTTTGCTGCGCCACTTGTATGACATTTCCATATGGACATAGCAACATGACAAGTGCTTTGTGGTGGTGGCTGGTAATGCACCAGGAAGTCGCCTTCCTCTGCCATAAACCATGGACTATAGGGATCTAACTCCTCTCTCTACTTTTTCCCCAACAAGTTCATCGCTCAGATATTTGGTGGGTACAATGTTGCCAGCATATAACTGTTTTCAGTGTGTGAAGAGTTCAATGATAGCTGCCTAGTTGATTTTATATTGTATTGCATGTCTGTAGTAATACAAAGGAGAGGGGTTTGTATAATTAGGAAGAAATTTGGACATAAGTAAGTTATCCGGCCAGGAGATATGCATTCCAAGGCCCTAAGAAGGGACCTAACTGAAGCACTGGCAACTTTTTATACATAACAAAATAGAGAAAATATAAAGGGGAGGAGAGATATGTAACTTAGAGGGTAATGGAGCTGCAAGCAGCACAGAGTTATAAAGATGAAGTCATGCCAGAAAAATGTTATTGCTTTTTGACTGAACTACAAAATTTACCAGAGATGGGCAGAAAATGAATGAGACATCCTATGGGTTTGGTATTCATTTGCTATAGTACCCATATCTTACATATGTGCCTGACTATACACACAAGAGCAGTCCTACTGAGTTCTTTATACTATGGGATTTTTTGTCCATGCTCACTATGATTTACTATGGAGAGCAGCACCATTGGATGTCGTGAATATAGAATATCAGAGTTGGAAGGGACCTCAAGAGGTCATCTAGTCCAACCCCCTGCTCAAAGCAGGACCAATTCCCAACTAAATCATCCCAGCCAGGGCTTTGTCAAGCCGGGAATATGGCACATACAGCCCAGGTTTGCATAGCAGATTAGAGCTATAAGCTCTATTTTGGAAGCTAACAGTAAAGGAAAATCATTCGTGGGGGTGAGAGTCAGACATGTGTAATTAATTATACTTTTATACACACTTCACATCAAACTGAAAAAAAACTAGAACCAGAAGAGAGACATGCCATAATGCAATGTACATGTTTTGATGTCACTTCCCTACCTTTGTCTGCTTATTGTCTAAAACTAAACAATCTTCCAGACAGGAACCACACAAAGCACTGCACACAGTTAATCTGAATAGCAGGAAGATTTGGGACAGCTCCTCTCACTTAAGGAAAGGCTGAAGCTCTATATGTAAAGCTTAAGACCTACCATGGCAGATGAGGTGAGAAGAGCCAAATGCTGAAGAAACAAGTCCCACTGTTGAGCTCAGGTGACTGCTCCTAACCACAAAGGAAAGAGTTCTTCCCAGAGCCAGCATCTTTCTCTGTCTCAAACCAGGGCTTGTTCTTAGTTCCATCCAAAACTAGAGAACAAATGGCTCACAACCCCCTCAATCCCCTTGATGGAGTAATTTGTTCCAGCTGGGCCCAGTCATGTTCCCTGTAATCCTTGTTGTGATGGAAAGTACCTGTGAAAATTTTTCTGCCAAGGGAAGTCTTACTTAGCCGTGTTCTGCTCAAGTACGTACGTACACACACACACACACACACACACCCCTTCATGCTTGTCATGAACTAAAGCACTGTCAGGAATGGACAATGGGGACAAAAGCAGGATAGGTGACAAGTTCTATTTAAATGGACTGTTCGTACCACTCCAAGGGCTGCTGATTCTCTGTATTTGTTTATCTTTTTCTTACATGATGCATAAAGCAGTGGGATCTCAGGGATGGAGTTTGGCAATTCCTCGGATCTCTTTCCATCTGTGAGTTCCTCTCCTCTCAGCAATTTGTATCTAGAGTTCCATTTCACGAGAGACAATAAATCCAGTTCAGATTCACCCTACCCATTGTGGTTGTATTGTTCTATTCTAGAGGCCTGATCCAAAGCCCATGGAAGTCAGTATAAGGAGGCTTTGGATTAAGACCCGGGTGGGCATGGGAATCCAATCCAGACCCTTCTCCTTACTCATGGAAACACAGGATACATTACTTGTTGCTATAGTTGAACACCAGTTTACAGTGATTATTATTTTTTAGCAACAATCAAGCAGCATTTGCTCCCTAGGAGATCCTCGCTAGGAAGAGCATTTTAATGTGAATATATGGCCAGCCTCTTTTGTACTAAAATAAACAGCTTTATGGTAGTATTTGCCAGACCGGCTCAGACTACTGGGCCACCAAATCCAGTATTCTGCTTCTGGTACTGGCCAACACCTGATGCTTCAGCAGATGGCAAAAATACTCTTAATGCATCTGACCAGTTGAATACTACTGTTGCTGTCCATGGAAGGAAAATATAATTCCTGATCACGGTAGTGATCAGCTTCCGCCCTGAAGCATGAAAGTTGATTACTCTTATTTGAGCCCAAGTGGACATCAAATTATCCAGATGCAGCATTGACTATGGATTCCTCCTACCATGAATTTTACAGTCTAAGGAGCAACACACCGGGGGAGTCCTTCACCTATCGGATCCTAGCACAGACTTGAATGATATATTTGATTCACTAACATTAGTCTCAACTCTTGGCCTGGAATTTTGTGTCTGCCTGCAGATGCACCCCTAGCTAGTGAGAAATTCTAAGACAGTAACTCAGACTTTTAATTTCATGATCATTTTGAACATAGTGAACATAAGACCTTTTTTTTAGGATCCATGTTAATGGAAGAATCCTGTCGAATGATAGAAAATTAAAGCCTTTGTATAGGAAGTTTAAACCAAACCGCTACAATGTGATGAACTAAATTTCTGTCATATAATTCCTGACCTGAAGAAGAGCTCTGTGTAAGTGAAAAGCGTGTCTCTCTCACCAATAGAAGTTGGTCCAATAAAAGATATTACCTCACCCTCCTTGTCTCTTTAATATCCTGGGATCAACACAGCTACAACAACACTGCATACATAATACAATTCCATAGGCTGGTTTACAAACTATAGAAAAGGTATCATTGTATCTTAATTTCTTATAAGGCTTGAAATAATTTGAAAGGACTCTATTTCATTTGTGCTTGACCCTATTCATTTCATCCTTATTAAATCCTATAGGGGTTTTTCAGAAGGGCAGCTATATTCCACTTCCTCATCTCCCAGTGTTCCCTTATTAGAAACAATTACAGGTGGCCAATGCATTATCTTCCACAAACATGTCAGTTCTTGGCAATGCAGTTCTAGAAACATTCCAGTCACTCTGCTGCTTTCTAGATGTAATGACAATCTTATCACACTGAACTTCAAAACAACAGAGCCATTTCATAGCAGAACATTACATTTTCTGAATCCTGCAATCAAATGGAGTGAAAGTGATGGAGCCCTACTGTAGAAAGCAAATGTCAAGCAGAAGGTTGCTTTAAAAGGAGCTGATTAAATTAATTTGCTTGTGCTGCAGCTGCTGTGACAGCACCAATGCAATGGAGGATTCACTCCCCTTTTCAGCAGCCACAACCCATCTAAGTCATCTCAGGGGAAGCAACATTGAGTTTGTCAGAAGTGAAAAGTATCTGCAACTTGAGTTGAGTCCCCTGGGAGCTGTGGGGGCTCAGTCTCTCTGAACATTTAAGCTTAATGTTTATAAAATTTTTGCAGCCAATTTTCTAAGACAGTTTACACAAAGAATTAACTTACTGTTACTGTCTTACCCTTTTGTTCTTTCAGCTCATGCACCTTTTCCTTCTCACCACTGTTCCTTCCCTTCTTGCAGCTCACTAAACAGCAATAAAGAGCAAACAGGTGCAACAAATTATTACAGGCATGCCTAGGACTTCCAACTGGGATCAGGGCCCCACTGTGCTAGGCACTGTACAGACACCTCCTGAGAGACAGTCGCTGCCGTAGAGAGCTTACAATCTACACAGAGAAGACAGACACAGAGTAGGTGGGGAAACAAGGGCACAAAAAGTCAAAGAGACTTGCCTAAAGTTACATAGCATATGGCATAGCCTCGGGTTATCATATTTAAAAATTAAAAAAAGAGGACACTCCACAGAGCCCCCGCCCCAACTCCGCCCCTTCCCCGCCTCCTCCCCTGAGCGCCCGCATTCCCCCTCCTCCCTCCCAGCCATGAAACAGCTGCCTGAGCGCTACCGGCTTTGGGCAGCCCCCAGACCTCCGGACCCTGCGCCCCCAGTCGGGCACTTCCCCTCCCAGGCTCCGGCGGCAGCTGCTGCGTGCTACTCCCAGACTCCTCAGCTCTGTAAGAGCCGAGCTGCCCAAGCGCTACCGGCTTCGGGCAGCCCCCCCATGCCTCTGGACCCTGTGCCCGCGGAGTGGAAGTGCCCGGCCGGCGACGCAGGGTCCAGAGGCATGGGGGCTGCCCGAAGCCGGTAGCACTCGGGCAGCTCGGCTCTTACAGAGCCGAGGAGTCAGGGAGCACAGCAGCCGCCGGAGCCTGCTCTAAGGTAAGCCAGGGATGCCGGAAGCTGGGAGTATTTTTCCCGGACATGTTCGGTTTTTTGGAAATTCCCCCTGGATGGGGGTTTGATTACCAAAAAGCCAGACATATCCGGGAAAAACCGGACGTATGGTAACCCTAGCATAGCCCAGAGCACCTGACTCCCTGGCCAGTGACGAGACCACAAGATTGTGCTGCCTCCCCATAATTGCTCTGAATTCACAGATATTTCTGTCATCTGTTTATGCCCAAATAGCTTCTTCTTCTCTAGGGTTACCATATCTCATAAATAAAAAAAGAGGACCCTCCACGGGCCCTGGCCCCGCCCATTTCCCCACCCCTAGCCCCGCCCCAACTCCGCCCCTTCCCCGCCCCCTCCCCCTCCCACTCCCAGCCAGGGGGAAAGGGCTGCCCCAGCGCTACCGGCTTCAGGGTTTGCCGGGCAGCCCCCAGACCCTGCACCCCCAGCCGGTGCTTCCCCAGCGCAGCTGGAGCCCGGGAGGGGAAGCGCCCAGCCGGGGGCGCAGGGTCTGGACGCTGCCCGGCAAACCGTGAAGCCGGTAGCGCTCGGGCTTTGGGCAGCCCC
>NC_048311.1:17485208-17527714 GCF_013100865.1 Trachemys scripta elegans | reverse complement strand
GCTTGTGCTCCTCAGTCCTCCAGCAGCACACCCTCTCACTCTCAGTTCCTTGCGCCTCTTGCTCCCAGCTCCTCCCACTCGCACCACAAACTGAAGTGAGCTCCTTTTTAAAGCCCAGGTGCCCTGATTAGCTGCTTTAATTGATTCTAGCAGCTTCTTCTTAATTGACTCCAGGTGTCCTAATTAGCCTGCCTGCCTTAACTGGTTCTAGCAGGTTCCTGATTACTCTAGTACAGCCCCTGCTCTGGTCACTCAGGGAACAGAAAACTACTCATCCAGTGACCAGTATATTTGCCCTCTACCAGACTCCTGTACCCCACTGGTCTGGGTCTGTCACATATCCCTCCCCCTTGCTCAACGCCAAGGGGTTGGGCAGCTTGGGACACCAGACAATGCACACGTGACAAGCCATCGGCATTGCCATGACGGCTCCCTGCTCTGTGTTGCACACAGAACTGGAAAGGTTGGAGGGATAAGAACCATCTGGTCACCCTTGTGTTCTTCTCCTTGTTCCACTGCATCCACTGAAGTGGGGCATGGTTGGTCACGAGGACAAATCTGCGCCCGAGCAGGTAGTAGCGCAATGTTTCTATGGCCCATTTTACAGCAAGGCATTCTCTCTCCACCACTGCATATTTTTGTTCCCTTGGAAGGAGTTTCCGAATGAGGTATAGAATTGGGTGTTCCTCCTCCCCAACCATCTGTGATAGAACGGACCCCAACACTACTTCTGATGCATCTGTCTGCAGGGTAAGCTCCTTGGTGAAATCAAGGGCTATCAGTACGGGGTTACTGCAGAGGGCAGTCTGTAGGTCTGTGAATGCTTCCTCTGCTGTGTCAGACCATCTCACCAGATCAGGTCCACAGGCTTTCGCTAGGTCTGTCAGGGGGCTTGCCCTTGTGGCAAAGTGGGGGATAAATCGTTGGTAATACCCCACCACACCTAGGAACGCCCGGACTTATTTCTTGCGACTTGGTCGGGGCCAATTTTGGATGGCCTCTAACTTGTTCACTTGGGTTTTTACCAAACCTTTTCCCACAATGTAGCCAAGATATTTGGCCTCTGTAAACCCCACAGTGCACTTGGCAGGGTTTGCTGTAAGGCCAGCTCGCCTGAAGGTATCGAGGACTGCCTCCACCTTCTCCAGGTGGGTTTCCCAGTCTGGGGTATGAATGACCACATCATCCAAGCAGGCAGCAGCATAACTGTTATGTGGGCGTAATAGCTTGTCCATGAGGCGTTGGAAAGTAGCTGGGGCCCCATGTAGTCCAAAAGGGAGGACAGTATATTGAAAAAGACCCTCTGGTATAGAGAACGCAGTCTTTTCCTTTGCGTCTTCTGCAAGGGGAATCTGCCAGTACCCCTTTGTCAAGTCTAGGGTAGTCAAGTATCAGGCGTTACCCAGATGGTCCACTAGCTCATCTATGTGAGGTATGGGGTACGCGTCGAACTGGGATACTTCGTTTAGTCACCGGAAGTCGTTGCAAAATCTTGTGGTGCCATCAGGTTTGGGCACCAGCACGATTGGGCTGGACCACTGACTGTGGGATTCTTCGATGATCCCCAACTCCAGCATCATTTTACTTCTCCTTTTATTTCCTCCCTTTTTGCCGCTGGCACCCAATAGGGCCTCATTGTTACTCTGGCCTCAGGGTTTGTAACGATGTGGTGATATGTCTCGGTTGTTCGACCCGGTTTTGTCGAGAACACATCTTGGTTCCAGAAGATTATCTCAGACACTTCATTCTTCTGGTCTGGTGTTAAATCGGGAGACACTCTCACCTGTTTGGAAGGCTTGTTTTCCTGGGTTAGGTCTTTTTGGACCGTTGTGCATGCCTCTTGTGCATGCCAGGGTTTCAGAAGGTTAACGTGATAAATCTGTTCTTGTTTTCTGCGTCCTGGCTGCCGCACCTTGTAGGTTACTTCCCCCACGGGTTCAACCACCTCATAGGGCTGTCCTCTCAAAGGCCAGAAGATATGCCTCTACATCATCCTCCCGTGTCATTTTCTGCAGCCAATGGCTGGCCCATATGAGCCGCGTCCCATCATGGCTGCGATTCAGCTCTGTAAGGGACTTAACCTGGTTTACCAGTTCCTGCAACATAGCTCGGTCTTGAGCAGCCTGGTCCATCAGCAGGCGATTAGTCTCTTGCTGCAGCCGCACTGCCTCCTGTTGGGCGGCTGCCTGGACACAGGTAGCCTCCTGCTGGGCCGCCGTAGCATGTATCAGTGCCCGCACTACGTCATCCATTGTGGTGAAAAAAAATAAACCCTCTCCTTTTGTTTTTGTTTTTTTTTAAATAACCCTCCTTCTTCCGCCATGCTGTGCACCCCAAGATCCCACTCTTGACACCAGTGTGACAAAGTTCCTCCTCTATCTTGCTGGGTCCTGCGCTTATTGGCGGATTTTCTTGCCTCAGAGATTCACCATGTGGGTTGGGGAACAGCCCAGAGACCTTCCCCTCTGGAAGAACCCACAGTCCAGGTCAATTGGGAGGTTTGGGGGGGAACCTGGGCCCGCCCTCTACTCCGGGTTCCAGTCCAGAGCCCTGTGGACTGCAGCTGTCTATAGTGCTTCCTGTAACAGCTGCATGACAGCTACAACTCCCTGGGCTACTTCCCCATGGCTTCCTCCAAACACCTTCCTTAGTCTCACCACAGAACCTTCCTCCTGGTGTCTGATAACGCTTGTGCTCCTCAGTCCTCCAGCAACACACCCTCTCACTCTCAGTTCCTTGCGCCTCTTGCTCCCAGCTCCTCCCACTCGCACCACAAACTGAAGTGAGCTCCTTTTTAAAGCCCAGGTGCCCTGATTAGCTGCCTTAATTGATTCTAGCAGCCTCTTCTTAATTGATTCCAGGTATCCTAATTAGCCTGCCTGCCTTACCTGGTTCTAGCAGGTTCCTGATTTCTCTAGTGCAGCCCCTGCTCTGATCACTCAGGGAACAGAAAACTACTCATCCAGTGACCAGTATATTTGCCCTCTACCAGACTCCTGTACCCCACTAGTCTGGGTCTGTCACAATATGTTTCTACCTACAAATATAGACAGAAAAGGAAGGGCAAATTGGAAAGAGTCTCTCAGGTTTTTAATATCACGCCTACGACCATAAAGTGAAATCCTGAACCCATTGAAGTATATGTGTGTTTTGCTACTGTCACCCTGGATAGTTCAGTCATAGACAACTACTGCCTAGTGTCAAATCTTCGGTTCCTGAGCAAGTTCACAGAGACATTAGGCGAAGGCCAACAACAAGCTCTTCTAACTGAAGCTAACATTCTCGACCTGATGCAATCTGGATTCAAGCCAAGACATGGAACTGAAACTGCTTCAATGGCACAGAGGTAGGATCTCCCGCTGTCAATGGATACAGGGTAGACAACCATTCTCATCCTCCTGGACCTATCGGCAGCATTCAGCCCTGTTGACCATGAGGCAATGCTGTCTTACCTGAGAGAGATGGCAGGGGCCTGGGTGATGTGCTAAAATGGTTTGAGACCTTTCTGGAGAGATGCACCCAATGAGTAGTGATGGGAAACTGCACCTTGACCATTAGACCCCTCACTGATAGTGCTCCACAAGGATCAATTCTCTCTCCTGTCCTTTTCAACATCTACATGCAAACACTACGTGAACTGGTCAGATGGCATGGGCTGAAGTGCCAGCTGTATGCAGGGGATTTGCCCAAGGTCACCACGTACGGCCACATTGCTACCACCACGATGCCCCAGTGCTTAGCTTCCACAAACATCAAATCTATCTATCCTCCATTCTCTATATTGACTTACTGTTGAATTTCAAACAAAGTTAAGGTTTCTGATCTTATCTTTGAGGCACTCCATGGCCTGGGCCGAGGATATTTGAAAGCTTGCTCAAAGCTCCAGGACAAAGACTGTGGTACATTTCTGTGGCACAACAGAACTCTCGACAATAAGGGTAATGTTCACCTGTGTGGGAAACAGAACTTTCTCCATGGCCTGTCTGAGCCTGTAGAATGAACTCCCCCATGAACTAGGGACCATTGCAAACCTCACCACCTTCCACTACTAGTGCAAGGCACATTTGTTTGACCTTGCTGTCTCTAACATAGCAACTTTTATATTAACCCCCCCTTCCCCCTCCAAAAAAAAGGGGGAAGGGGGAATGAGAGAACAAACAATACATGACAGACGTTAGTCACTAAATGCACTAAAGGAAGGCGCTCCGATACTACAGTGATCAGTGTGGTATTAGAACCTATATAGAATAGGAGTTTTCCCATTGACTTCAATGGGGCCAGGATTTCACTTATAGTATCTAAGCCCCCCACCCCAAGATACACCTTGAATGCCTGTAGCCTATAAATTTCATTGTAGCTCAGATGTTCTGAGTTTTACTCCATTAAGTCCCAATCCTGCAAAGGGATGCACTGCACATGGTGTGGATCCCTGCATCTGTTCAAAATCTTGTTGATTTCAGTGGCACCCTGCCCATGAGCATGCTTTTGCAGGATCAGGCCCTTAGCTGGTAGCACACAAAGGGGCCTGATACTAACATTCAGATTTCCCCATTCCATGGACCATCAAGGATATTCAGATCCAAGGTTTGGTTTCAAGCCAAGTTAGAGAGCAGAGTTCACTGCAAAATTTGGGTCTGGATTCTGAACCTCCCAATGACTGCAGGTAGGGGGTTTTGGAATCTGGGTTTGGTACCATCTTTAGTAACCTATTTACAAAGGGGAAACTGTGAACCTTCCAATAGTATCTAGAGAATGACACCAAAGAAGAGTGGGTTACACAGACAAAAAGGAGATCTGATAGCTGTGGTAACATGCACTGTACCTTTTTTTTATTCTTTATTGAGCTAATACAACCGCCTGCCCCAACATAAGTATAAAAGGAAATATGCTCCCTCCCCATTCCTCTACAGACGCTGCCGCAGTCATGTTGACATATAACAGATTCCACAGCTATAGCTGCTATATCGAGAACTGCCTGTGCCAAGACTTCCTATTGTGTGCCTTGCCCTCCCTCTCCTCTCTCCCCTCCCCTCCTGATATCCAGGAAGAACAGTCCCAGCCTATTACCCAGTCAGTACACATGCTAACACTTCACCCTCATGAATCTTTCATGGCACTCCAGAAGATTGTTCAAGCATACGCCACAGGGCCACTGCAGGGCCGCCTGGATCAGCTAGAGCTGGATAAAATCGGAGAAGGCAGCAGCGGCTCAGCACAGTGCCTGCCAGGTCCAAGTCAGTGAGGGGTGATTAATTGGGACAGGTTTAAGCAATGTCTTCTAGGTAGAGTGCTCTGCAGCCGGCTACACAGAGAGATCCTGCCCGCTATGGCACGTAGCTCCTCATTTGCAACGTTCCGGCTTAGTCTCACAGAGAGGAAAAAACAAAAAAATTAAACCTCGAGCCTTTCAGCAAAGCCATGCAAGCTAGGAAACAGCAGTTAGCAAACAGGGCTTAGTTCTGCATCCTGGCAGCGTGTGGCTGGCTGGTACCCCGATTAGCACGGCATGTTCATTACAAGCACCACGATGGGCTCTATTCCATCAAACCACATACAACGCTTTCCTCCCCCTCCACATGCAAACGGGTTGGCACTTTGTACCAGGAGGGGTGGAAACAAAGAACATCGGGTTTGAATTCTCATGCTCATTTAAAAATATCAGCAGGAACTGACCCTCTTTATGGTGTGTTTCTGAGTTATGTAATTCGGCAGCCGAACTGGAGGGCAGCCCTTGATCCCGAAAGGCAGCATGCGACTCAGGAATCAAGTGCCACAGTGAATTAGCTTATGCGTCTGCAAAGGCAGGCGAACGATGGCCAAATCCTCCCAGCCCCCATCTCCCCCCAAACATCTTCAGAGCCTATACATGTTTGTGCAGCACTCAAAACAACAACAAGAAAAAAATTATTCCTCCAAATCACCCCTCTCACCAGTGAATGAATAAATACAAAGCTGTATCGAAGCACAGAAGACATCGGTGATAGCTCAGGACAACGTACCTTATTCAGGGAGTAATGACAAAGCCAGAGCTATGGGTGTTGTTTTGCTTCTTTTGCCTTAGATTCAGATTGTAAACGAGGGGCAGAACTAACCATCTCTAGAGGTTGACCCTTCCCCCGCCCATTTGAAAACTATTTAGTCCCTGCCTCCTCAAGTGATTGACAAACATCCAGACCAATTGCACCATACACTGCTCCTTTGGGGCTACGAAGCCACATTACAGGTAGGGCCTTTGCTACACATTGCACAGGTCTTTTAATGCCACTGACATGGACCACTCACCAGTGCAATGTGCATATCTCACACCCAGACTTAGAGTTTAACGTGTTAATGTGAAGAATGACTTATACAGTGAAGGATGCCTCTCAGTATCAGTCTGGCATCAGAATAAGAATAAGAACACTGCAAGATGATCCTAGAATTATGTCAATAGGGTTATTCGAAGAAACATTGGAAATGCCATATTACCTACAAACAGTATCCCATCTTTGACAGTAGCCAGCACCAGATGTTTCACAGCAAGGTGCAAGAATCTCTGTAACAGACCATTATGGAATAACCTGCCCAAGGGGAAGTTTCTTCCTAACTCCAAGATATTAGTGAAGCATGAGTGTTGTGAATGCAGTTGTGAATACTCTCATTCTCCAAATACATTTATAATGGTTTTTGAATCACGTTTATCCTAGGCCTCAATAAAATATTGTAGCAATGAGTTCTATGGGTTAATTATGTCTTGCATAGAAACTATTTCCCTGGTCAGTTTTAAATTTGCTGCCTTTCAACTGGATTGAATTTCTCCTTGTTTTTGTATCATAAAAAAGGGTGAATAGGCATTCCCGATTTGCTTTATATACACACCACTCACTGTCGCCACACATCATCTCCTCTCTAAGCTAAATGGTCCCCATCTTTCAACCACTCTTCATATGCAAGCCTTTCAATGTCTCAATCCCTATTTCTGCTATATCTTTTTGAGATTGTTTGCCTGGAAATGAACACAGTATTCCAGGCAAGGCCATATTATTGATTTATATAATAGCATTATAATATTCTCAGCATTATTTTTAATCCCACTCTTTATACTGCCTATCTTTGCTTATCTGACGGCCGTTGCACATTCAGAGCAGAGATTTTCACTGAGTTGTCCACATAGACACTCAGGTCTTTTCCTTGAGCCATTACAGTTAATTTAGAAACCACCAGTATGTAGGAGTAGCTCAAAGGTTTCCTTCCACTTGGCTTTACTCTGCATTTGCCAACAATGAATTCCATCGTCAAGCGTGCTGCCCAGTCACCTACCTTTGCTTGGTCCCTCTGAAGTTCCTCATTGTCTTCCCTAGTCCTGGCTAACCTAAGTAAATTTGGGCTGCTTGCAAACGTTGCTACTTCGTTGTTCATATTCTTTTTCAGCTCCTTAATAAATATATTACACAAGATTAGAGCTCCCAGGGATCCAAATCCTGTAGGTCTCTTGCATTACAGCCAAACTTACTTTAATATAAATTTATAAACCTATTACAATACATCACATACTTAAACTATAAGAAAAGATACACTATACACACACAAGCAAGCAGGTTAGTCCTATAGACTACACGGTTAACCTTTGACTATGATGGAAATTGACCATTTATCCCTTCTCTTTGTTTTCCCTCTCTTAACCAGTTTCTGATACATGACAGTATTTCGCCTTTAACTTCATGACTTCTCTAACAGTCTCTTAGGAAGAACTTTGTCAAAGGCTTTGTAAAAGTCCAAATCAACTAGATCATCCATTTCTCCATTAATCCACTCTTTCAACAAAAAGCTTGTTTTCTTTCCCTTCATCCTTCTTGATATAATTGACTATATTCGAGACCTCTATCCTTGAGGATAATTCTGGAGGGCTTGTTTCTCCCCAACCTTGGTTTTATTGTCCCTAGGGTGTAGAATTGATCTCCTTAGATGAATCCCCCAGCCCTGCCTCCATCCATTTTTCAAAAGGACTGAAATAATATATTCTTTCCTGAGAGATTTTCTATTTTAATCAGTATCAACTGTTCTGTAGGATACCTGCCTTCTTGCATATTTTTTGCAATGGTAAAACTTCATTAGGCTTTTTAGATGTGTTATTTTTAGATTATTTAGTTACTATTTTAAAAATACACTACTATCCATAATAATAAATTTTAACTATAAGTGCAGAGCCCTGAGAGCCTTGGTGGGGGACTTTTAAAGTATAAAATAACAATTCACAATAAATAATAATAATAAATTATTATTGCTGATAACAAGGAAATGTGCTATATTTTCATAAGCTCTAGACCACCTACAGCTCACAAAATATAATGGGAAACATTAAGCGTTTAACTGGTTTTATACATTTCCTCCCCCACCTCCACTCCCCATGTTCTGTAATAGATTTACAAACAGTATAAGGGAAAAAAAATCTTCCCTTATAAGAATAGCATCAAAATTCTTCTCAGCTTTCCAGCTGCTGAGTGTTTCTGAAGCCTTCAGTGAAATGCAATTAGTATCTTTTACCGCCTGCCTTCTGGGGATAGTGACATTATTATCTTATTGCAGTTTCACCTTGACATGCAGATCACAAGGCAGAGAGCTGGATTCTGTCTCGAGACGGCTTGAAATGTGGCATTTCCACAGATGGCTCAGTGATTTGAGAAAAAGGAGAAAAAGAAAAAAGCAAAGCGAGCCATTTTCTAGCTTTATAGATATCAGCTTTAAAAAATTATTTAAAAAAAGAGAATTAGAAATTGAAAAAAATCACACACATCAGCTCTTTGCAGGACAAACAAGGGAAAGAAATAGGGTGAGGGGGTGATGCAAAAGGCTTTTCAAAATCCTTCCCAAGCTAAACCCCAGCACTAGATGCTGTTGTGAAAGTACCAGCATTTGGGTTTAGGCTTATGTAAGGACCCCCTTTTTCCTCAACCCAAACCCTCAGCATATTTCAGTTCCATATGGACATATTCACAGATTTTTCTTCTCACGGGAGGAGGAGAGAAGAGAAAGAAAAAGAATAATTTTATATCCTTTCAAAAAAATGATCATAGAGACATGATCTGCAACTCTTTAACTACACCAATGGGTCAGCCCTGCTAAATGTTGAGCTGTCTAATGTGTAATATTTGCCTCTTTGAGTAGTGGGTTGATGGGGTTTATTTGTTTGTTTTGTTACATTAAACTTCAGGTTGCATAGCCTGAAAGAATGGGCTTTCTGAACAGCAAAAGCAGAGTAAGTCTAAGGTGTGTGCACACGCATGCATGCATGCATGTCCTTCTTTAGTTTAAGAAGAGTCTCTCGTGACTCGGAGACCGACACTGCCTTGTGGAGACCTCTAAGGAAAGAGTCTATCCTCACATACACAGCCTTATCTCAGCCTGCCTGCTTCCAAGCTGACCTTTAGAAGCAGTAATTTTCATTTGCTTTCAGTGTCCTTGGATTTGAACTCGCATCCCAGCAGGAGCGAGCTCAGAACACCAATGAGTGAGTGGGACACTGTGTATGAAAGGAGGTGGGGTTTAAACATTATTTAAAAGTGGGCTTACAAGTCTGGCAACTTCAATAGGTGATGTGAAAATTTACTGTTGTGAGGAGGGGCTATTACTGTCATCATCCAAGGTCTTTCCTGACTTTGGTGGCAGACATGTTGGCTTCTCAAGTCAAGCTGTCTGTTTTTCTCACATTTTGGCAGCATGTGTGCTTGCATCTGGAAGGAATTTCATTACAATTAAAGGTGAGAAGTGGCCCTTCACTCACCCGTCATAGCTTGAAAGAATTTTTTTTTTGGTCACTTGTGGTCCTGAAAGTTGATGGACATTGTCTCTCCTTCCAAGAAGAACGTGAATGGAATTCAGTCTAGAAGGGACACCCTCCCCCTTTCTTTAGACACAGATATTAAGTTTAACAGATGATGTCTGGCCAGAATACACAAAAACTGCAGCAGCACGCTTCGGCCTGCCTTTGATTCACTTACACTGGTGTAAATCAGGAGCAACTCTATTAACCTCAATGTAAATCTGGCATGAGAGCAGAATCAGGAATGTCCTGAGATATGTAGCGTGATAACTGACTATTGAGAAAATGGTGCTGCTTGTGAATAAGTCAGCTGAAGATCTCACTGCTTCTCCGCCGCCCGTCAGCCTATTTTTTCTTATTACTATTAATTAATAGCAATCCTCTGCATTCTACGATAATGAAATACCCTTCGGAAACCAGCAATAACTTCCATATATATGAAATCACCCACTCTTAAAAAAAGGTGAGATAAGAAGCTTCAAAACGTTGAGAGCGAGGGTTTGATTTGAACATTTATTCCAAGCTGGGTTGGAGAGTGCTCTGGAACAGCTTCTCTTTTATAGGAATATAGGACTGGAAAAAAACTCCTGGGTTATTGAGGCCAGGTAACTCCATCATATACTCTCTGAGAGGCTGATACTTCCAATTCTGGTTGGCAATGTGGAGAGAACAGTTCCTCTCATAGTACTTGGGCATTTCCAGTTCTTATCCCACCTAAAACCACCCTAAGTGAAGAGGCGCAAAAATGGAACTAAAAGGTTATCAGAACATTCCGCATGTTTCAAGATTGGCTCAAATTCAATTCTACAAATAAGAGAAGTTCTAGGGACTGGTGGGGAATGGAGGGGGAGAAGGAAACTATTCATATTTTAAATGAACTGGTTTGCCAGTTCCCAGCTCTGAGACCAGATCTACCCAAATCTCTTAGGTCTGGTCTATACTACCAGCCTGAATCGGCGGGTAGAAATCGACCTCTCGGGGATCGATTTATCGCGTCCCGTTGGGACGCGACAATCGATCCCCGAATCGGCGCTCTAACTCCACCAGCAGAGGTGGTAGTAAGCGCCGCCGACAAAAAGCAGCAGAAGTCGATTTTGCCGCCGTCCTCACAACGGGGTAAGTCGGCTGCAATACGTCGAATTCAGCTACGCTATTCACGTAGCTGAATTTGCGTATCTTAAATCGACTCCCCGCTGTAGTGTAGATGTACCCTTAGAGTCTCACTCTGTAAAGTTAGATTTCTGTAATGAAAAAATCTACTGTTTGTACTGTCTAAAACTCAGCTCATAGGGGGCTGTGAGATCCTTTTCTCTGGTTTCAGATCACCTGGATCCTCATGGCTTGACTCTCAGGTATGCACAAACTCAGTAACTCAGAAACACTCTGCCTCTAAATCAGACTGTCAAGTTTCATGAAGCAAACGCATCAACTGGCCACGGTATGCTCAAATTTACAGATGGACCAAAGCCACCATAATCATATCTGAATTCAAACTTCCTCACAGTTTGATTTGGCCCATTATAAAGTTAAGAGACAACTGCAAGCACGGTACCAGGATCAGAACCTCGCCACAGTTCAAGGCTATTTACATGCAGGGTTTTGATTCAGTCAATTCTCTGCTTGATACTGGACCCAATTATGAACCTTAGCATGAAACTTTCAATGACTATAGACTGGATTCCAAGTTTATAATGAAACACAGAAGCCAGGAGAGTTTGGTGTCTTCTAGATTATATAATAGAAGGTTTGTCTGGCTTTGGTGAGTCTTATGTCCTGTAGCCACAATGAGATGAATATATGTTCTGTATACTCTGTACCTGTAAGGCCCCTGACTCCACTCCCACAACAACTTCCTGAGGACACGCAGCCAAAGATGGGACTGAAGGAGCTGCTGTTAGCAGTTTGGTGAGCATCTCCTGTTTTCTATTTAGATCCATTTCCGGCTTATTGTTTATTTCTGACGTTTGTTTATTTTAAGCCCAAATGGCAAGTGTGTCTACTAAATTGAGCTCCTTTTCCACACACGCATCAGCTCAGTTTCTTCGCCTCTTATGATAAGGGGTTCACTGACCAATGATTGGTACAGTCATTTGTTAGAAGCCTAATTTGTAGTGACCTTATTCTCATACAGCAGGTGGGTTTGGGGCTATTAAAGAGAAGACATGACAGGAGTTAAGATATCTCCAAAATCTTTATGAATTTATCATTTAAAAAAAAGAGAGAGAGAGAGATAGAAAGGGTGTTGGTTTTTTAAAACACAGTAAAATATATTAAATAGGTGAATTGGTAACAATGGATGATGCTAATTAGAGATTCCATAAAGCAAGTGGCTAATTTCCAAAGAGAGTGGTGTGAGGCACAAGAAAAACATCTCGACAATTTACAGCTTAACCAGTTTTTATTTTCTCTTTATTGCTGTCACCAGGATTAACAAATGCAAAGTATTTATCCCATTTTATTGGCAAACGCTTTTAGTACTTTAGTGCGTTAATGTAAATTTTGAAAATTTATTCGTTGTTGTTTTGCGGTGAGTTTTTTGGGGTCTTTTTGGTTTTCTATTCCAAAATCTGAAGTTCTAACTTTTCAAGATAGGTTTATGAGTTTGTCAGTTAGGGTGTGACTGTACCTGCTCTAGCAAAGACATCTCTCATGTCTCATTAGGGACAGCATCAATAGACACATTTAATCTTTTATTAATTATTATTATTATTAAGGAAGAAAATCCTCTGGATTATAATAATCCTTTCCTAAAAAGATCCATATGCTAAATGGAAATGGATCAAAAGTGATGATAAAAATGTTACTTTCAAGATTCTGAGAGAGCATCAAAGGAGAAAAATTAAACAGAAATTAAACAAGAAACATTTCATTTTGTGGGCTTTTTCTGTATCTACTTATGTGTACTATATGTAGCACCTTCCACCTGAGGATCTCAAACTGCTTCACAAACAGTAATTAGGCCTCAGAACTCCCCATCAAGTAGATGTAACAAAACATGCTACTGCAGTTTGCCTTGATCTTGTTGGTTTGATTCCATGTTGACTTTTAATCGCTCCGGACCAGTTTCCTGCCAGGATACATCTGGTGAGTTGGTCTTAGTGCTGCTCTACTGTTGCAATAAAGTAGCCAAATGTGCAAGTCTATTAAGTTGGGAGTCCTCGAAACATATCAGTAGGGAAAAGATTGATCCCCCTTGGAAGCCCTCTCTTGTGCTCTGGGAATAGGGTTCTTTCAGTAGCTCTGGACCAATAGCAACAGGAGTTCCAATATATACATTTCGATTGCTGATTTATTTAAAGAAAAATGTAGAACGGGTGGGTTATTGTTTCGGGTGCTAGCCTGGGAAATAGGAGACTTGGCTTCAATTCTCTGCTCTGCCACAGACATTTTGGGCAAATCACTTAGTCACTCTGGGCCAGATTTATAAAGGCAGATACGTGTCTAGGAGGAATTCCCATTGAAAGCCAGGCACCTAACCTACTTGGGCACTTTTAAAAATCCCACTAGGTGCCTATCTGCATCTGAAAATCTGTTGCCCATCTGTAAAATAAAGATAGTAGCACTGCCCAACCTCATAAGGGTGCTGTGAAGATAATAAATATACTACATATTATGAGGAACTCAAATACTATGCTAACAGGGGTCATATATCTCTTAGATCAGTGGTACTCAACCTGCAGCCCACGGGCCGCTTGTGGTCGAATCAGCACATAGCTGCAGCCCATGTGACATTCTCAGGGCCATAGAGGTAGTATTGGATGCGGTCCACATAACACATTGTGGGCCAAATATGCGTCCCACAATGGTAAATAGGTTGAGAACCACTGCCTTAGATAGATAGCTGTTTAGCTGAGAACCATCCTCTAATGTTCTTTCGCTGTGAAACACAGCACCTTCCACCACTGCTCTGTTTAAACATGTCATCCAGGACTTGAGTCCCAAAGTGGAGGTGCCGGCCAGTGCACTGTGGAGAGGATGGGCTTTATCAGCATCTTTATTCCAAAGCGAAAGTCCAAAGCTTCCACTTTTTTGGTAGAGATCTGCCACTAGTCTTTCCCATTTTCCCATCACTGGCCCCATAATGGTACACAATATCCTAATCTCACTCGGATCCAACAGAGGCTCTGAGGTTAGGTAGATAGGCCCAGTTTCATCATTGTGCAGATTAGCTCGTCCTTCCAAGGGTTACGGTAACAGTTATGATCAATATAGTCATTAATAGGCTCAAACCCGTGTAGTTGTGTGTGCTCAGCACCTTTCTAGACATAGCATTAAAACTGGAAAACTTTGGCCTAGATTTTTAAGGGTATGTAGGTATTGCTACGTTCAGTGTGAAAACTAAAGTATCTTTGAAAGCATAAATTAGAACAGAAACACCTAGGATAAAAGATCCTAAGAAAACTGGTAGCCACTAGCTACTGTCTTAGCATGAAGACAATTATAACCATTGTAAAGAGCACGATCTTGTGGTAAAGGGTAGTTTCGCCGCATGACAAAGCCCCGCTTGTTCTTCACAGTCTCCTGATATGAAATCATGCTTGTTACTCTTGCGTTTTAGTTCACAGGCTAGAAGAATCCCTGGGGACACGAGGCAGAGAGAGCGAGTGAGAGAGAGGCACACACATACACACACACACAATACACACACAGTGCTGAAGCAATATTATTTCAACTTGTTTTGGATCAGGTGCCATTCTGCAACTTGCTCCAAGCTCTGAAGATAGCAGAGCCTTTTTGTGTTGGTCTCAGACTTTGGGAAGTGAATGGCACAAACGTACAGCAGCGAGAGGAGGGTAAGAAAGGCACCCACCCCACTGTGCAGGGCAGAAATGTGATGACTGCCCCAGCTTCAGGCTTGTTTGTTTGAGGATTCAATGGCCTAGAGCAGTGGTTCTCAAACTAGGGCCGCCGTTTGTTCAAGGAAAGCCCCTGGCGGGCCGGGCCAGTTTGTTTACCTGCCACGTCCACAGGTTCGGCTGATCGCAGCTCCCAGTGGCCGCGGTTCGCCGCTCCAGGCCAATGGGAGCTGCAGGAAGTGGTGCGGGCCGAGGGATGTACTGGCTGCCGCTTCCCGCAGCCCTCAGGGGCTTTCCCTGAACAAGCGGCAGCCCCAGTTTGAGAACCACTGGCCTAGAGGATCCAACTTCAGTTTTTGCTAGCCTGAAAAACATTTTCCCAGACCCACCTTGACAATGATTTTTTCCCGACTCTCTATCCTCCCAAACATCATTTTTGTCTCCAGGATTGCACCACTCTGTGCCTTCATCTGAAGGAACAACACAATTTCCTTGTTCTATTTACAGCTTTATGGATAGCGGTATTCACTTTTTAGAATACTGGTCCATATCTGGTGACCAAGGCCAGGAAATAAAGATCAGTCTTTTACCAGCCCGTTTGTGTATCACACTTATTATACGACCCTATCTCGGGGGGAACATCAGCTAAACTCCCACCTCTCAGAGCAGATAAAATCCTTAGGCTTGTTACTATTGTTTTATTGGACTCTCTTTTGATGTAAAGAGGATGGATAAAAATAACTTTGTCCGAACTGTTCTGCTATTTATACACCTTCAAGTCAACAGTGTGACGGTTACCTGCCTGTGAGTTGTGCTAAACCTCACGACATAATTTGGCCATATTTGATATTGTTATATGTATGTGGGAGAGGAGCAAAGTGAGAGCTATACAAGAGGCCTGCAAGGAGATAGGGCTAAAAGAAAAACAAATTGTGTTAAAGATGAAGGGGCAGATTTTTCAGAGGCACAAATGGCAGTTCGGGGTCTAACTTGCAGAAAAAGTCAATGGGTGTTAAGCACTGAACTGCTATTTGTGCCTTTGAAAATACATTGGTCTTAATGCAGAGTAACCCCAAGAGTTATTCTTAGGGGCCCCAAGCAGGAAGCCACAAAGGCTGAATACACCCCATCACAAAGACTTGGTACATTCCTTATAAATAAACAAGACAGCATCAAAGAAAATACCTGGCTCCATCATCAATTTCTACTTCCAACTGGGACATTCCCAGGGCCCCAAACTTTGAGTAGCCACTTGGTGAAAAAGAGGTTACAGAATATTCATGAAGTCCATAAAAGCATATCATCATCAGTTCAGAAACGCCTGGGAGTTTTTCCTGAATCTGGCTAATGCCAGGAACTTTGTACTGTAACAAAACCTGACCTGCGGCCACCCAAAAATAAATGAAAATTATCAGCAAATCATTGTCCATTAGCTTCAGTGGGAAGATTCCTCCATTAAGAGAATAACTGGTGGGAAAAACTCATTTCCACTACAGCAAAAAATAATAAGTTCAGATAATGCAAATATAATTCACAAGAAAGTTTGAACTATGCTCATTTGCTTAAAAATTACCCATTAACTACTGCATGCTAATTATCCAACTTTTTTTGTTTTGTTTTTATGAGAGAGATTCATTCATTTTTAAACAAAATAAATGCCCAGAAAATCATGCCACCCACTTCAATTATGATCAAAATAACCATCTCTATGATAAGTTAAAGCAGCAACAGCAGGCCGGAGAAAATGTATTCTGAAGATAATTCATTACTGAGCACTTTGTCTTCCCTTCCCTTAATAAACTAGTCATGTTTTTCACTTAATAAACATGGAAAATATTGGGGTATTTAATAGGGTAATTTGTACTACAAACTCCTGTAAAGATGTTTTGATTTTATTTTTTTGTGGTTCATAAAGCTCTAGTTTTGGAGTATATGTGGACAAAAGGACTTTGACTTCTCCATTTTTTCATTTCCAGATTACTCACTAGAGATCCAAGACTCACTCCCTGATTCTGAATGGAGGTCTACGTGGAATTTGAGGGCTAGGATGGGTAATTAGGTTTGTCAAGTTATTCCACAAAAGGCAGTAAGATATATGGTATGATTTTCAAAAATGCCTAAATGACTTTGGAACCTAAATCCCATTGACTTTCAATAGGAGTTAGGCTCCTGATTGCCTAAGAGTATGTCTACACTGCATTGTAAATCTGGGTCTGTGGGACCAGCGCTTGTGGATGTGGTGTTTCCAAGTCCAGGCTTGAATTTTCCCACTGCATTGTAAACCTGGGTTTACAATTGCTAGACCTGGGTCTCAGAATCATGCTAACGTGTGCATACCGCACTACGCAGACCTTCTGACTTGGGTCTGCATGCATCCACACTACAAAATGACAGGGCTCGGACCCGAGTCTCAGGGGGCTCAGTCTCTGATCCCCCTTACCCCCACAGCAGGGTCCTAGGACCCAGGTCCTGATTGCTTGCTGACCCAAGTCAGACAGATTTGTGTGTGGACGGTAGGGGGGATTGGGCTCACATCTGAGACTACAGTGTAGACATAATCTAAGTCACTTTTGAAAATGGGATTTAGGCACTTCTGCAATTGTTAACCCTACACTAGGAACACAGCTCTTCCAGATGGTTTGAATGGATGGATCTCTTGGTACGGGGTGTGTGTATGTGTGTGGGGGGATAAAATAGTTATCTTTATTCAGTTTTTAAATAAAAAGCGCTGCATAAAGGAGAAATTAGATGGACTAACAAGGTTCTAAAAACCACACTGATATCTATCAGAGTAGCAGCCGTGTTAGTCTGTATCCGCAAAAAGAACAGGAGTACTTGTGGCACCTTAGAGACTAACAAATTTATTAGAGCATAAGCTTTCGTGGGCTACTACCCACTTCTTCAGATGCATATAGAGTGGGACATATATTGAGGAGATATATATATACACACATACAGAGAGCATGAACAGGTGGGAGTTGTCTTATCAACTCTTAATTGGCCACTCTATATGCATCCGAAGAAGTGGGCAGTAGCCCACGAAAGCTTATGCTCTAATAAATTTGTTAGTCTCTAAGGTGCCACAAGTACTCCTGTTCTTTTTACTGATATCTAGTCTAGCTACAAAAATGGGATGCAGCCATATTTATTACTTGCCATTTACGCCTAGGCAAGTGACCTTCTGTTTATTGTGCAAAACTTACTTATTTTGTTGTTACCTTGTCTCCTGATTCTACCCATTCCCCCATTTGTCTGATTTAGTCACCTGTAGCATCCTAGTCAGGAAACTACATTGTAAACTCTCTGGACCAGGAACTGTCTTTTCTGTTACTTGTTTGGCATCCCTACTGCTATAAAAATAACCATACAATAATATTAAATAATAATATATACATATATCTATACTCACATAAATAAAAACAGTGCTACACTTGCAGATGGACCTCATCTTGTTCTCAATGAAGACAATCTCAGAACTCCCATGGACTTCAATGGGAACAGGACTGAGACCCAGTACAGACTGCTGGATGGCTAAAGATACCACAGGTCCGATACTCTTTCAAGGGGAAATTTCAGGATCCTTGGCATCCAGAGGGAGGTGCCTACAGGCTACAGGCCAAAATTTTCAAAACTGGTCTCCACGTTTGGGGGTCTCTGTTTTGGGGTGTCCATCCTGAGACATCGAGGGCATGATTTTCAGCCATGTGGAACATCCACAGCTCTGAATGAAGTTGGTGGGAGCTTCACTGGCTCACTACCTCTGAATTCAGCCACAGATGCTTCAACTTGGGTGCTCAAAAATAGAGGTCTGAGCAGGAAATCCAAAGGAGCCGAAAGCAGTCAGTACCTCCTGGGTGGTGTTTGACAACTCAAGGGAGTTATTTACCCAAGGTCAGTTGCAGACCCAGAAATGGAAGTTGGGAGTCCTGACTCCCAGAACCTTGTTATAACCACGTCAGGGGCCAGAGGTTTCAAACCTCTTTGGAGTCAGCACGTTCCAACTCAACATCCACTGACCTGTTAGCAGTTGCCAGAACTGGAAGCTCAACTTTGGCAGAGGACTCCAGTCCTGGGCTCTGACTGGTGAAACTCTGAGGGTCCTGACTGGTTCCCTGCTTCTACTTAAACCAAGCAGAGGAACAGGAAGTTATCTGTGCTTAGGACTGTCTCCTTTGTGCTACCTGCTTCTTGACTCTGACCTTCTGCTATCCTGACCCTGCCTACCTTTTGACTTTGGGCCTCTGACCTGTCTCAATCTCTGATCTCCTGGTAACCTGTCTCCTGACATAAGACTCTTGGTCTGCCTGCTGCCCTGTCTCAGTTTCTGGTTGCCTGGTATCCAGACCCAGACTGCCTCCTGGCTCCCAACTCCTGCTCTGACCACTAAGTCAGACCACCCACCTCCCAGACAAACCACTAATTGCAGCCTCCTGGAATGAAAGCTCTGGGCTGAATCCCCAGATCCAAATGCCCCTGAAGATATCTCCTGCCTATTTTACATTGGTCAAACCAAACCCCCAGCCCCAATTCAAACCATCCAAAATTTTGGCCAAGTTGGGACGTTGAGCTTTGCCTCTCACAGCCCTTTACTAGAAGTCAAAATAGACCTGAAAAAAATGGTTTTATCATTTAATCTGCAAATGTGTCCCAGGTTTCCCCTCCCCAACGGATTACTTTTCCTTGATTTCATCGTGCTCAGAATGTGGATGCCCATTGTCTCACTGAACAATGAAACCCTGCTGAAGGGCATTGTTTGGTGAAGGTGATTTCCAAAACAACAAGAGAGATTTGGAAATATAAAATGTGAGGCCTGAATCTGACCTCCGTTTTACACCTGGGTAACATAATTAACTTCAGCGGCATTACTCCTCATGTACACTGGCACAAATGAAGGTAGAATTAGGCCCCTGGCACCTTAGGATGAGGATTTGTTCACATTGTCACAAGGGTAAGGTGGTAAAAGCCATACCAACTGGTGCCAGCTCTTTTCCAAGGCTAAAACAGGTGCTTTCCCCTGAATAGGCGCCCATCTGTGTCACCCAACTCTAATTAAGCATCTGTTCTCCAAGAGGCTAACAAGTTCTTTTGCTGGTAATCCCAAACAGCTTGCCAGCATTATTTATAACACAACTACATGGAGTCCCCTCTCTGGTTTGAGTCCCTTCATTGTTAGAATAAGATCTAATGGCATCGTTATTATAAAAGACACATAAAATAGAACCCAACTGTACTCAGTATACATGGAAATCCCTACGATTTGAATTCATACAGCTTTATTCAGAAAAAGACTTAACGAGACAGGTTGTCACTGGGCATCAAAGGATTTGGGATGATATTTAGGATAACAGTTTATAGACATGGAGCAAATCCTATTATGATACCAAATAGCCATCAGGCTGTCACGGTGGCAGGTATAGTGCACATCTGAACCGGGATGCCAGCCACGAGCCTGGTCATCTGAGATAAATTGTACATCACACTCCGTTTGCCCTGTGTTAGACAGGGAATTGAAAGGCTTTCATGTGCATCAGCAGCTGGCAGTTACAGAGCACTGATAGCATCTGCCTCTTCCTCTGCTCTGCAATATCCCTGCATGTGCCCGGTGCTCATAAAGGGAATCTGCTAATAAAGGATATGGAATTGGATACACCTGGGATTCCCAGAATGCCACAATAAGAGACAAAATGAGATATGCCAGCCACCGGAGCAACAGGGGTGTTAACCGAAGCTTTCACTTGGGGTGTCTGGCCCTACCCGAGAGCCCTCTGACCCCAAGCAATACTAGTGAAGTCTTAATAAGGCCCAGATACTGCTTCACAAAGGGGCTGATCCAAAGTCCACTAGACCGGGAGTCTTTCCGTGAACTTCAGTGGTCTTTGGGTTAGGCTCAGAGGCTGTTAGATCAATAGAAATGGAAGAAAAGGAGGACTGAGGTCACCAATCTTCCAGTCAGAGGTGGTGAACAGTTTAAACCTAAGTGCATTCAGACACCAAGAAGGGCCTCAGACCCCATGGGGTTGAGCCCAGTGTTCAGCCCAAATAGACACCATATCTATTTATATAAGTCAGAGCCAATGCCCACTGAAGTCAATAGGAATCTTTCCTCTGACTTCCATAGGTGCTGAACTGGGCCCTAAGTAAGGAAGAATGACCTTGGTTAAGTGTCTTATCCCATTTATACCCTGGGTTACCCTTATTATTCAACTGCCGGCATATAGCAGTACAAATACTATCTCCAGGATCCTCTTTCAGCCTCCAATACAGCAACAAATTTAGCAGAGAAAAGATTCCCTCCCTCCCCCCCGCTATCTCTCTTTCTTTGTTCATTCTTTTATCTCAGCAGTCCTCCAAAGTCTATTAGCTCTATTGCTAACAGCAATGCCCCCTGCTAGTATATATCAGTATGGACCTTCTAATTTTCTGTTCTCCTTGATTCCAGGGGAGCAGCAATGCTGTTCTTGCTTATCCTTTTCAAGATCAGTTACTAGCGGTGCAATTCTAGAATCACCCCAGGCTGGTGCAGTACCCTGGAAACTGAGCCACAACCAGTGAGGTATATTAGTGCCACAAGTGAGGTTGCTAGCATGCTGAGAGGCCACACCCATCAGGTCCTCATTGCTGTACAGGAAGCTTAAAGAAATACATAAAAATGTGCTGACCAAGATACATTTTTCTTGCAAAAAAATCCCTGGAGAGTTCACAGCAGTGACATATAAAAGTGCTGGAAAGTTTACAAAGTAAGGGAGACTTTATAAGGATCTAAAAACACATAAAAAGTAACTAAATTAACTTCTGTCTTGCAGCTGCTAAAGGCAATGCCATCTTCTTATGATAATGATAACTTCCACGAGTCACCAGGAGCCACAACACAATTCTTTCTTTCCTTTTCTTTTGTAGTGGTGATTAATCCACCTACTGCAATGGAAACAATCTTAATAGTGCACCATTCTTTTGAAACTTCTGGAGCTAATTTTCACCTCATCACTCTTCAGGTATAAATGGTTCTACTACAAAGAGATAGAGACAAGCCAGAGTGATAAAACAAAACACCACCAGACACTAATTAAAAGATTGAGATATAGACTACCAGATTAGCTTTTGCAAATAAAATAAAATAAAAATAAAAATAAATAAGAGACAATGTCCAGCAGTCAGACCAGGGACTGGAAATCAGGACTCCTGGGTTCTATTCCTGCCTGTGCCAGTGACTCGCTATGTAACTTTGGAAAAGTCATTCAGGGCATGATCCTTCTCTCAGTTATACTGGTGCAAATCAGCGGTAACTTCATAGCTATGAGAGTGCCACAGAGTCACAAGGAGCCTTCCCACTTCTCGCAACCCCACATAGGTGCTAACCACACAAATGCAGCTCCTGTGGTTTCTTGACAGCAGGGCTTGATCTCACTGGTACTCTTCTGGGATGTAAGCCATCTCAGAAGAAGGACGGATGCAGGGTAATGCCCCACCCCCATCACCCAGCAGGGTTTGCTGGCTGGGGAAGGCAGTGGTCATTACTTAGCATGTGGTGCAGAACTGGGGAGGACTTCCAGACCTTCCAGAGTTGCACTCCACTGCAGGACACTGCCTACTCAGAGTTGTGGTTTAACAGCATAACCTGGTTCTTTGGGGTCCCTGCATATTGAGAAAATGACTTCTCTCTCCTCACATCTATTTCAACCTTTGGATTCCTCAGTCCCCATCCCTGCACGTTCCTGCTGTTGTCTCTGTTAAAGAGCCAAAAGCATTACCTTATTGAGAGGCACCACTCACTGGCAAGGAGGGAAGAAGAAGATCATTCTCTGAAGAACTAAAATCCTAATCTTCCTTAAACTGTTTAAGTCCCAGGAGAAGGCCCTTCCAAGGTAGCACCCATTGTCAAGGTCATGCTGATGAGGGTGAGCTAGGCAGAGTCATGGAGTACTTGGCATGTGCTTCAATACCGTGAAAGAGGGTCTCGCAAAGTGAAGATCAAGATTCAGTTAGGCTTCACTCTCCATTATTTAAGTTTATTGCATTCTGCACTCATTAGACACTGGGGTGAAAGGGCTGCAGCAGGATGAGGCATCAGGGGAGTAAAGACACCAAAAAGCTGTGTGAGGAATCCTGATATTCCTAGGCACCGTCAGGCTTGAGAACCAAAACTTTTCCGTCCCGTTCCCAAGAGCAGCCAGCACAACAATGTGTCTCAAAGAGGTGGCACAGTCCTTTGGGTTTGCAGCATCGTAGACAGCATGATCAGTGGGTCCATTTTCCAGACACACTTCTCTCATATTTCAACAGCGCTTTCCATTCCAAAAGGATCCCAAAGCACTTTAAAAGGTATAGCAACCCTAGGGCCTTAAAACCCTGCCTCTCATACAAGGGATATCCTGGCCTACATTGTGAATTCCATTGAATAACTTTGAGTTCTTGTATAAAACACCACCTCCTTTCTGCAGGGTAAGTGGAACGGGAAGGCCCGGGAGTGTATATACACAGGAATCTGCTCAGTCTGCCGCTGAAACGCAGCTATCACTGGGGTAGAACAGGCCCCAACCCCACCACATGACAGGAAAGAACAAGAATGTTAGATCAAGTTGAAAACGTCAGAGCAGCATATGACGTAAGCAAAGTATAAAATTAGTTTGGACAGGATCCTGGGGCTAACACCCCTACTGTTGTGAAAATGCCATGGATTTGGGTCAGTTTTACACCTCATCTGGAAGACGACATTTCCATCAGCACAGTGACCCCCTCCCAATATTACACTGGGGCATCAATTCTGTACTGACCCAGAAGGAAGGGGTGCATTATGGTGATGCACAGGTACCACAGGGGACTGTGTCTGAACCTGCTTAGCTTGTGAACTCTGTCAGCCCACTGGGCACTGAAAGTTCCACAGTGCACTTTATCTAGAGCAAAGAGCACTAACTCTCCATATAGACAAGCCGTTAATCTGTAGTTCATTTCCTTTTCTTGGCTTTTTGGATACAGCCAAATGAAGAATTAAACTAGAGCCTGATGCTGCGCTCACGAACAAGTATGACATATCACCTCACTGCCCCAAATGAACACCAACTTTTAATCTCCCCTTTCTCCTAGAGCTACAGGTTGAAAGCCCAGCGGCATCTTATCCCTTTATCTTTGCCAGGCAGATCAAATGTATAACATACAGTTAAATATGTGGGTTTTCTTTTGGTTCTGTTTCTTTCACATGATGGCACCTTGCATAAGAGTAGTGTTTTTTACCAGTGCCTTTAGCCAAATTGACCGTCTCCCCACTGCGTGCCACCTCATTGCAATTTTTGCATGTCACGTCTATTGTATGTTTTTGTTGCTCATAATCTGGATCTGTAGCCTAATTCTGCAGCACAGGTCCATCACTGCTTTTACACAGTGTCTTTCAACCCACAGACTACAAAGTGTGGATTTTGTGGAGAGCAGACAAGTTTCAGGCTCACTTGTAAATGTAAAATATTGTTAGTCTAACATCTGTTATTTCCTCCATCTGGGGACTACATCCTGCACCTGCATGTTAGGTGACCCAGAAGTTCCTTTTCATGTAACTACTGTGATTCTGTCCCCAGGACATTGTATTTGACTCTCTCTCTCTCTCACTCAGAGAGTTTCACAGTCTGAGAACTTCCAAAAGGCAAAATTGCGCGTTCTCTCGTTCTCTCTCTCTCTCTCAGAGAGAGAGAGAGAGAGAGAACGTGCAATTTTGCCTTTTGGAAGTTCTCAGACGGTGAAACGTGCTGCAGCACTTCCTGTGGGAAAGGCACATTTTCAAAATACACTGGAATTGGAATTGCTAGATCACTCCTGTGCAATGAGGAAGAGACACTGAATAAATATTTATCTGTCTACACCGCATTTTGGAACAGAAAATTTGAAAAAGCAACAACCTCCAATAAAACTCTCAATCTGCTGAAGCTCTCTGTTACTCAGAAACCTCTGCAGCTTAATAACTTACTGATGTTTGGGCTGATTTTATATTATTTTGAAGAAAGAAATATAATGGGAGGAAAAAGATGGTCTAAAAACATAAGAGAAATCAAAATCGGCCCATCTGTGCCAAATTACTCAGCAATAAATCAGCTGATACTTGCCTGGTTGCTCTGCTACACTTAAGTTATTCCAGTTTCTTTTGTTATTAGCACAGTTGACTTTGCAATACCACAAGTGGTACCAGGGCTTGTGTAGCTGTGCTGCATTGTGTCATGCTGTATTTGGATCAAAGGTCAGAGCGCTGCACTTGAAGAAGATTGCGAGAGATGGGGAACAGGGTAATGATACTAACTTGCTGAATGCATATGTCCAATATCATTGCATTTTCCTGGCTGGCTGATGGTTCAAAGTCCATGGAACAGGCCTCCCCGCAACTAGGGACATTATTTCACTCTACACAGAGATAATGTCCATAAGCAGCTCAAGCTGCCAGCATGCATCATGAGCTAGCAACCGCCAGGCTTTACTAAAAGGGTTTCTCCCAGCTCCTCCGTGGGCTTTATTTTGGGTGCACCGGAATTGTGAGACTTTCACCCTCCCTGACTATAAATTGAGGGCCTAGTCCGAGTACCCTTCTAGCTTTTGAACAGTTACTGACTCCCCAGAAAAGATGGAACAAAATGGCCTTGGAAAGAAGGTTTTTCTCCAGAACATAGGGGTCAAGTGCAAAATTCAGATGTGAATCCTCACCCACACTTTCCCACAGATGGGGCAATTGAATCTGGAGTCTATTAATTATTAGCCCCAATCCCTATGCCTAGTTCCTTATTACACAGGATGTCCTTTAAAAAAAAATATATATATATATATATATATATGTCAACAAGATCAGGAGTTGCGGAGTGCTGCAAAAAGTAGCAAGAAATATTCCTAGTGAATGTAGGTGAGTTGTTGTTGTTGTTTTCTTCTTCTTTAATAATAATAAAAAAAATATCATCATCAGGTGGAGGGTTGCTAAGAAAACAGTCCCTTATTTTTGAAATACAATGTTGGCTACCCTAGTTGTGTCCCACATGGCTGGAAATCTGGAATTATTACTCACAAGGCCCAACCCCACAGTTTTTACATGCTCATTGCAACTGCTGGGTTTATATGGGATGTAAGTGGTGCATAGACTTTGTGCGGGCTCCTAGCCCAGGGGTGAATTTTGTCCCATGGTGAATAACAGCTGCTGGCTCTGGCTCTAGGTTGAAGAGACCAGTTGCCAAACTTGGGGCACTACATTGTGCAACTAAGAGCTGCATCTAGGCCATCAGATAACAGAACTCAGGCATATTTAACAGGTATCTGAGCATCTAAGTGCCCATCTGAGCATCCAAATGCAGAATGCAGAGACCTAAACTTAGATGCCCATGTTTTAAGGCTGGGCCCTGAGTACTAATGGAAAGAACTTTCAGTTCTATTGAACATTTCCACTCTGCCTGGACTTCTACACAGCACAAAAACTCCCTAACCCTTGTCCCAGCTCATCCAGGGTCCTGTATAAAACCTGAAATGGACTCTTTGGAGAGGGAAGTCATGGCAGGGTTTCTACTTCAGTTGGTTCAAAGACCTGGTGAGGTGTATGTGGGAAGGAGCTGTTTCCAGGTCATTCATTCATTCATTCCAACTGTGACGCTGGCTGACCAAGTCATACTAGAGCATATTCAGGCCAATTCACTTGTGTATTAGTATAGACCAAAATGAGTGTAAATATAAGAGTGTATTCAGGTGTTTAAACTTCATGAAAACTAGTGGAATGTAACTTGTATTTTTTTCACTTATCTGTTCCTGTTACAATGTAATAGCTGACATTTACATTGTGTATATCCCTGCAACTAAATAACCCTTCAAAGAAATCTTGTGAAATGCTAATGAAGGACATAAGGACTTTAACATAAAATGATAATTTCAAAGCAAGTGGCCATTATGTATGGTGGTTGGAGGTCAAAAGACTAAGTGCATTCCTCACTCACCGTCATCGAAGGAAAAGCCCATGTGGGTAGGGACATTGTCAGCTGGCTTTCTGTGTGAAGAGACTATAAATATGGATTCAAAGAAAGATCCTGCATCTCTGAACTGTTTGGACTCTTACAGGGAAGTGTACTAGATGCAAAGCAGTGATACCCACAGAGATCTGAGTATCTTGAAAAGGGAAACTGGCAGTTTATTACATCACTGCCATCATTTGGAATTATATACTGTGATTCACCTGTACATATATTTTACCTGCTTTAATTTCTCAATAACTCTCATTCTTTTTTCTTAGCTAATAAATCTTTACTTAATTTACTACAGAATTGGCTACCTTTGGCTGTCTTTGGTGTAAGATCTGGAGTACCAACTGGGAAGTGACTGGTCTCTTGGGACTAGAAGCAACCTGACGTAGTGTGATTTTTGGTTTAAATAACCTTTTATCACAAAGTTCGGTTTGTCTGGGTGGCCAGATAAGCTGGACAGTCTAAGCAGACTGTCTGTGACTCCATGATAAGACTGGCATAGTGATCCCGGGGTTCACAGTAGTTACTGCTTTGGTGAAATCTAATTACAGAACATACCACCAGTCTGGGGTATCTGCCCTTGTTTTCTGACAGTCTGCCCTGAGATAGGCACTACTCACAGTTGTGAGCCACTCCGGACAGCATGACACCAAATTCGAGGGATGAGAATTTGGTCTGACACAATACCACACAGGCAGTATGCTTGGCAGCTTTCCTATGGACCCCCCAAAACTTATGGGGAGAGCACAATGCAAGTCTCACTGCACAGAACTGCACTCCCAGACAAATGCTGCTATTTTCAACAGAATGAGGCCTGAAGTCTATTCCAAGACACCAAGACTGTACAGGGGGAAGGGAAGTAGAGAAGAGACGTGCACAGCCCAAGAGTTAAAGAAGATTCTTTGTATTGTGATATTTTAAATGGGAAAAAATGATAAGTGCAAAAGGATTTGTAGAGCTTCTCTTTTCATGTACAAAAGCCCTTCCAGAAGCAATCACCTCTGCTGTCCACACACACACACACACACACACACACACACAGAGCGCTTCATGAATTCACATTGGCACTCCAGAGGCTTAAAGGGGAGAAGTACAACATAAGCCACCATTGTTAGGAGCAGCCTAGCACTTATCCTGGCAGCATAAGGAACCATCATAGCTCCAGCAAACGACCCGATACTATAATTGGGTTGGCTGAGCTAAGAAGGTGGAAGGAGAAAAAGAAAGGAAGGGAGAAAGAAATAAAAGATGAAACCCCCGCATCAATGGGAAAACACTACAATCCCATGCATACATTGTCCAGTTAAACTGATGGTCTTGTATTATTCCTAGCTTGCATTAAATAGCTCTGTAGAGTTAACACTGTTCTTGAAAGATTACTTCACCTTTCACCCCTTAAGCTCAGAGATACTCCTAAAAGTACTAGCATATTATTATAAACGACAGAAAGCAACGTTAATGCCAAAATGCTCTATCTGCTTCTCCTCCCTCCTCGTCACCAGTGTATTAATGGCATTATTAAAAAGAAAACATTTTGAAAATATCAGATTCCCTTTCAGTGGCAAATACCATGCTTGGAACCTGCCTCTCATCTCCTTTGTATGCCAAGCGCCGACAGGTTCCGATTTCCAACCTCTTGTCTTTGTTTCTCCTCCTTGACATTTCTCACTCTCTCAAAAAGTGTCAGATTATTATTACTGTTATTACCTTTGCCTCATCTTTGAAGCTGAGAATTAGAAGGGACATATTAATGGAAAGTTAGCAGAGGAAACGCCTCACACTTTGGAAAGCATCAATGAAGCCAAAATTAGGACAGCTTAAAAAAAAAAAGTTTTTTGCCATTTAAAAAAAGCAAGCAAGCAAGCAAGCAAACAAACCCACAAACTGGTTTAACATTATTTAGGATGCTGCAGAAGTACGGGCCAAATCCTCAGCTGGTGTAAATAGGTAAATAGGATCTGGCCCAGATATCTATATACAATCTCTTTCCTGCCCCCTCTGAAATGTCTGGAAGAGACTTCCAGTTTTCATCCTCTCTCCTTCAACACACACCCCTTCAAGCAATCCCTCCTCCCAAGACATCATCATCAATTCCTTTCAACCCTTCTTTCCAGGATCTGTTGTCTTGTGTTTGTCTTACCTAGCCTGTAAAGTCTGGGGGGCGGGGGAAGAATGTGCCTTAATCTATGTTTGTAAAGCACCATGTAAATTGCTAGATAAATGTGTTTGTTTTCAACCGCTTATTTGTTTTTCAAAGGGGTAGTTACAAGAAGGTATGCAGCTGAATAAGTAATTAGATACATAGACCATGACTGAAGAAAGAGAAAAGGTGGGTGAAGTAATATCTTTTATTGGACCAATAAAGCTGGTCCAATAAAAGATATTATGTCATTCACCTTGTTTCTCTGATATCCTGGGACCAACATGGCTACAACAACACTACATATAACCGAAGTGACACAGATAAAGAAAGAATTGTGAACAGGAAATAACACAGGAATCTGAATTCTCCATTGCAGCCCAGGTTGCAAATAATCAAGTCAGCATTTGTTGTGATAAATCAATTGGTAAAAGGCAGACAAGGAAGGTATTTTTAAATGAAAGACTTCACCTTTTCTACCTAAATTTAACAGGAGAGCATGATGAGCGATGCTGTAAAAATAAATAGACATCTGGCGCACCACCAAACAGCTGCATTTGAATGCCTCACTGCTAATGGCCATCACAGCTGGTCAGCTAGGCTTCCAGTTACTTGGATCTGTGTGCGCCAAGACTGTTTGCACATCCCAGTGTGGATTTGCAGATGTGCCCATTGCATCATCCTTTTAAATGTGGCCTTTAAAGCTATTCAGTAAAAAATAGGTGCCTTAACCATTTTGAGGATGGGATTTAGGCATCAAGGACAACTTTGCTGTTAAATCCTTCCCAAGAATTAGAGTCTACTGGAAATCAAATGAATAGGGTCGAGATGGAGTGCGGTACTTTAAATACCTCTTTCCCCAAAGCTGAAAATACAGCAAAAAGAAATTATGCATCAAAACTACCAGCAGCAGCAGTGGTAAATATTGAAAAACGAGCTGTACAGCACTCCTGCCAGTTGATGGAAAACTTTAATATATACAAATATTTTTTCTGAGAAATAGACCCAAACCAGGCCCTCAGATCCAAACCTCTTTGAATTTTAGGGTTGGAGGTGCAGATGTGAAATCACAAATCCAAACCTATCCCTACAGTTTTGGTTCTGGGTCATTTCCAGTACCAGAAGGGACCTATTTTTTGGTTCAATAGCAACCAAAATCCTGCAACAATATATGGGTCTTCAGCTGGTATAAATTGGTGCAGTCTACTGAAGTCAATGGATTTACATCAGCAGAAGATCTGGCCCATGATCTTAAATGATTTCTGCCACTGACCTCTTGTGTGACTTTAGGCAAACTGTGTGAAGGAAAACCAGATTTTAAATCGGACAATCATCCTTTTAGAGACAGGGCCTGTGAGATAATATAATTTCTTGGACCAACTTCTGTTGGTGAAAGAGACTTTCATGCTTTTCTTCAGGTCTGGGAAAGGTAATCAGAGCATCACAGCTAAATACAAGGTGGAATGGCTTGTTAAATACATACTGCAAGAGATCATTCAAAATGAAGTGGGCAGACACTGCAAACGACCATTGTTTTAAATCTTTTCAATACAACTCTATTGGTGTTAATGAGACCTTGTTATTATTATAGATTGAGGCCTGTTGTGCTAGGCACTGTACAAATGCAGAATCTACAGAATTATACCATACAAGAAAACCAAAGGGTGGGGAAATGGAGGTATTAGCTATTTCAGAAATGGAGAACTGAGGTATAGAGAAACTAAGCAACTTACCCAAAGTCACACTAAGAATCTGGGACAGATCTAGGAACCAAACCCGGGAGTCCCAGTCCACTGCCTTAACCACAAGACCATCTTTCCTCTTAGAAGAGCTTCTTGTCTTTGCTGTTTACCAGGATTAGTTGACGGGGTGGGGGAACAGAGAGACCCTGCCTTGCTAACCAGCTCCTTTCCTCATGTCTGATTCACGCAGCAAATCTTTATGGGATCATAGTTGCTTCCATAGAAATAAATGTGATGCTACGAATGCCAGAATGTGGATCATCATAAAATAGGCTGGTTAAAAAAAGGGAAGAGGGAGTTTGCCTAGGGGTGGCTGGCTCTTATACTCAAAATGAAAAACGTCCTTATTGAAAAGAAGGAAACTTTTTGTCCTCTGTGGAGGCTGACGAGCCCCTAGGCGATTGGCCATTGGATTTATGTGGCAGTATACTGAACTGTATCACTTTGAAACTCAACTGCCTAAAAAGGCAAGAAACCACTAACCAGTGGACTAAAAAGTCACATCACCAGCAACTATACAAGGCAAGGATGTCATGCCAAGGGGTTAGCAGTAGTATCATATGCTATGTAAAGATGATTCGTCGCATGTATTCAAGGAAATCTGAGCTCTAAAGGCACCATAAGCAAGATGGGGCTTTCCAGGAGGCAGAGGGCTACTCGGCACAATCTGATTTCTCAGTGTCAATTCATCATATTGTTCCCTGTGTTGTTCCTGGCCCCATCATGTATCTCACTATCCCTGACTTTGGAAGGTTAACAAGAGATGATATTTCAGTATATATTAAAAAATGATTAATTAATAAAAAATTCTATGTGGTACTTGCACTTAAAACAAACAAAAAAGGCTTTTAGTATAATTTACCTCCCTAGTTATATCTATATGCATAAATACAGCTTGCACTAGGGTGGCATTTAAGGAATATTAATTTTCAGTAAAATGAGGAAGTTACATAAAGCCTTTTGAAAGGAGCAGGATTACGTATATCATTTACCTGGAGATGTGCCTTTATCAAGTTACATGGAATACCACTGAAGCGGGGATTTTTAGTTATTTACGTGCCTATTTTTCCTCTTTCTCAGATTCTCAGCCCAGAGACCCTCCCTAGGTCATGCCTCGTGTAACAAAAGCTACACTCTCTCACAGCACCTTCCTTTCTGGCATGGCAAAGCTCAGCCACAGAAAGTCACGCTGCATCGGACGCAGGCCACACACATTTGCACAGTGCCGGAGCTTCCGTGTCAGAGTCGGGAGAGGAGATTCTGTCTGCACAGAACTAGAGAGAGGTGGGTTTGCATCTGGTCTGGGGAGCAAAGGTACAAGGCTGAACCAGGGTGAGATCTTTTGGGTTTTGATTCAACATGGTCATCTTGGGAACTTTACCTGAGATATTTAGGCCCCAAATGGAGATCTCGTAAAATTTCTAATATCCTGAATGCATCCCAGCAGCAACCAGAAAATAGGGCCCTTTAGGTCTGGGTCATGACCTAGGACCAAAGCCAGAGGAGGCTGGAATGTCATTTGAATGGTTTTGAATTCAAGGTGCCAATTTCAGCCCAAATCTAGATAAAACCACAGCTATAAAAGTGGGCAGAGAGACCTTGCAGCTGCACTGTGGTAAGGGACATAAAGGGCTGTGTTAGCTGAAATGCTTCTCTACAGGAATTAGCTTCTTGCTCTTATTCACATTTAAAATGTAAAGTATTTCCTCCTGGAGATGGAAGGGCAGTCTGAAGGATCCCCTCTTTTGTCTCTCCCAAGCTGAGACGCTGAATGTGGATAACCATCTCTTTCAAATGAAAAGGTTTGCCTCTCCACTCACTCCACCACAGTTGCTTCTGCACTCAGAGCCAAGTATTTTTTGACAATTAAATGACAGTAACAGAGAGTCTCTTTGAAGGAGAAAACAAACTGAGAAACAGAGAACCAAGAAGCCCTCTCTACAGAACTTCATACTCCTAGGGTTACCATATTTAAACAATCAAAAAAGAGGATGGGAGGAGCCCTGCCCTAGCCCCGCCCATGTCCTGCCCTAGCCCCGCCCTTGCCCCTTCCACTGTCTCCCACTTCCTGCCTCCCTCCCACGCCTTGTCCCCTGACTGCCCCCTCCTGGGACCCCTGCCCCTAACTGCCCCCCAGGACTCCACCCCCTACCTAAGCCTCCCTGCTCCTTGTCCCCTGACTGCCCCCTCCTGAGACCTTCCCCACATCCTAACTGGCCCCCTAGGACTCTACCCCCTACCTGTCCCCTGACTGCCCCAACCCTTATCCACACCCCCACCCCCAGACAGACCCCTGGGACTCCCACGCCCCATCCAACCACTCCCCACCCCTTGACAGCCCCCCCCAAAACTCCCGACCCATCTAAACCCCTCTGCTCCCTGTCCCTTGACTGCTCCGATCCCTCTCCCCACCCCTGCCCCCTGACAGCCCCCCCCAGAACTCCCAAATACCCCCTCGCTCCTTGTCCCCTGACTGCCCCCTCCTGGGACCCCTGCTCCTAACTGCCCTCCAGAACCCCACGCCCTACCTAAGCCTCCCTGTGCCTTGTCCCCTAACTGCCCCCTCCTGAGACCCCCCCGACCTGTACTTTGACTGCCCAAAACCTTACACCCCCAACCCCCAGACAGCCCCCCCCTGAACTCCTGACCCATCCAACCCTCCCCCTGCTCCGTCTCTTGACTACCCCCCCTCCCAGAACCTCCCTGCCGCTTCTCTGACCCCCGGCCCCCTTACTGTGCTGCAGAGCAGCGCGCTTGGCAGCAGGGGAGGGGAGCAGGGTCGGAGCTCCAGACTGCCGGAGGCCCAAGGCGACGGCCAGCCAGCGATCTGTGAATGCAGGGCGGGGGGAGGGAGGGAGAGGAGGGGAGTGGTCTCAAGTTGCAGGAGAGAGGAGGGGGGAAGTGAAGGAGGGGCTCTGGCTGCCGGAGCCCGTGCAAGTGGCACTATCCGGCCGGCTGCCCTGTAAGCCCCGCACGCTCTGCATGGGGGAAGTCCGGGGGAAGTCCGGGCGGGGGAAGTCCGGACATTGACAAATTCCCCCCAGACGCTATTTTTAACTGAAAAAAGCCGGACATGTCCGGGGGAATCCGGACGAATGGTAACCCTACATACTCCTCCCTACTGGTAATTCCACTGGACTCCACTGGAATCCAACAACAAACCTTGCTTGGTTTCTGCTAGTTTGTATAGGTATTTATTTAGATTTAAGGTGGATTTTTGAAAGCACTCAGTGTTGGCCTAGTTCTGGATTCCATTGAAGTCAATGGAAGTTTTACCCTTAACTTCAATGGAGCAGAATTGAGCCACCATGGAGCGCTTCTGAAAATTTCCCCTTTATACTGCACCTTTCTAAACTTTAAGCACGTCTACAATAAAATAAATGCACATGATGACAAGTAACCAGTAGACCAATAGATTTATTGGTCCACTTCATAACCTAGTTGTCAAGTAGGGCGGGAAAGGGGGTGACAGGATTGTATTACAAAGCAGAGCAGATCCAGCACTTGCACTACAATTTAATGACACATAAAACTCAGCATGTTCCAAAGTTTGGTTCAGCAGCCATAAGTTTTGATGCTAATGCAGAGCTTATCTGAGCTCTTCAAATGTCATGAGTCTGTAAATACAGGCTGTGAATCTTGTAATTACAGGCTCCTACTCAGGATTTTGGCACTTCTACTCCTAGCCCAACCTCAGAAGCACAGAAGGATGTGAAAATGAAAAACAGTAAAACATACCGTAAATATTAACCTAACTTTTTTGAACCTCAAAAAAAGGTTTGATTTCCATTTCTGGCAAAAGTTCTTGCACTTGAAGCGCTGCCCTGTGTAGCATATTTGTCTACGATTAAAAGCATTCTGTGGCAGTTACTATATCTTGTAAATATTCTGAAAAGCACTGTCTACGGTACAATTATGGAGCCAAAAAAAGAATAAGATTTTTGAGTCATCTCCTACTATAAACAAACGGGTGGGGTTTTTTGCCCATTTCTACTGCAAACAAGCTGACACTCAGCTATCCCTGGCAGTGTGTACTAAAAGGATACTGTCCAGTTAAAATCTATTAGCTAGTTTTTCAGATGTTCTTGATAGAAGCTGCCAGGCGTTGAGCACTTTTGCAAATCTGGCCACTTCATATATGTGCCTAAATGGAAGCAGCTCTTTGGAAAACCTCGCCCCCTATATTTATAAAAAAATATCCTTGCCTATATTGTAAATATTATTAGTATTTGTATTACTGTAGGGCCTAAGGCTAACACCTTAGGTTATTAGAGGGGAAACAATTATCACCTTTAGCCATTGCCTACCAGTTTTACTGTCAGGGTCTCTCACACTTCCACAGAGTTGCAGTGTCTGAGTACCACTGAGATGTTTATCTGTTGCAGAATAAGACGCTAGATTTGGGGCCAAATTTGACCTGACTTCTCCTTCTCTCCCCCCAGTACACTCTATTTTGCTTTGTGCCATTATTGTTTCCTGAAAGCTGTATACATATACATTCATTTATACTTCTGGTGAGAAAAAATCTCCTTCCCCTAATAGAAGAAAACTAACCTCCTCTCCAGCCAGTCAGGACTTGTCAACAGCCTCAGTGCTACAGGGTACAAGCCAGATGACACTGAGCACAACAAGGGATTGGCTGGCAAGGAGGGAATGATGTTTGCATCCTATTTTTAGTACAGCCTGCAGCAGGCTCTTGTGATCACAGAGCTGGGTCTGCAGGAACAATGCGCAATGGATGATCATTCTCAATGACATTAAATCCCACTCTGAACTCCCATGTTACTGAATTAAATAGCAACCCCAGGAAAGAAACGCCTTATTCACTGCACTGGTCTCTCTCTAAATCTTTGCAGTCAAGTACAGGGGAGGCAGGGTGTGCAGGGTGGCTTGAGAATCTGGTTCCCCTCTCCATGTTCCTTTGTAAATAAAGGAAGCTGCAACTCACACAAAGTCATGACAAGAATCCTCCCTGCAATCTACACATGGGCCATCCTTATTAGCTAAGGTACTTCTCCCCTAAGACCAGCCTGGTTATAGCTTCAAAGCTGTGCAAAGATTAGACAGCAGCAACTCACAGAGACGTTCCTGGGTCTGCCAACAGGCCAGATATGAAACAGTTGCTGGGTAAATGTCTCCCACATGCACCAAAGAGCAATGTTCCAGAGATCTGCGGCTTGCTACATGGGGCCCAATTCTCTCCACTCAGACAGGACACAAGCAAAATTCCCATTAACTTCCATGGAAGCCATTTGTGTCGTCTGGGGTGGGGGTTGAGTCAGCATCATAGTTTGCAGCTGCCAGCTGTCTTTTGTTGATATTTATAAGCGAAGGTAGCTCGGGAAAGGTGCTGGCTGGATGGGACTGAAGACCGACACCTATTCAGCCACAGAAATGGTACAACACAAGGAGCAGCGCCGCCCATGTCACCCCAAACACAAACTGAATCTGAACATTTTTTTTTTTTATCCCTGAGGTTACAAAAGGTTCATTTATTTCATAGATCATTTTTGTTTCGTTTTTCTCCATTTTCACCAGGCACCTCTGAACTTCCTTTTTTCAGTTGGGAAGGAAGCAGAAGCTATCGCTATGATCAAAAACACCATTCATCAATATTTATACATATCCTAACACACGGCCTCCAAATTATCCCAATAAACAGTTCAGTTTAGGCTGCTAAGCAGACAAGCCTCTACTACAAAGCTGGAATGACATGAAACTTGTTGTTTTCCCTTGTAACCTCAGCCTAGGCTCACCAAAAGCTCCCTAAGGCACACCAACCTAGGCATATTGGAGCTGACTGAAACACAATTCATCGTTTTTCACTAAAATCACTTGAGTTTTGTTGTTTTGTAAGATTCTGATGCTAAACCAGGAGAAAGTCAGTGGCCTGATGAAATTTTACATTGTGGTAATTGGGCATTTCAGAAACAAAGCTTGGGGGAGTGATTGAAACCAAAGGAATGAGTTGCATGAACCCTTGTAAACAAATCTGTCAAGCTTCACAAACTGCAACCCTCATGTCTATATACAGGAATGCCCTTTTTTAGTTATAGGCAATAAACTAAACGGCAATAAACGCGGCTCTCATGGCGGTGTAAATCAGGAGTAATTCCAATAAAATCAATGGAGCTCAGAAGCAAGAGCAATGGGTCTGTTTCTCCACTGCCTTGCACCTTGTGTTGTCATACATACCTGTACAAGGTAAGAGCAAAATCTAAAAGCCTCCACTGGTGATGGCATTTTACACTTCCTTTGCACAAGCGTAAATGACTACTGGGGTTGTAAAGCAGCAGAGAATCAGGCCGACTGTGTCTGATTCCATAGGACAGTAGTTTTACTGGGCCAGACTCTGATCTCAGTTACCCTGGTGTGAAGCCCAAGTAATTCCCGCACTTTCTTTAATTTGTGCTGATTCAAAGAGTAGGCTGTTGCTCCCCTTCTCTCTGTTCATACAGTAGCCAGGACATTATTATCTAAATTCTAAGCTGCTCGTTTTAAACACTACTGTGAAAATCTTCTTAAAATATTCCAAGGATTATTTCACTGTGCAGTTGCACTCCTGCGGCTTAGTGGCAGTTATACTTCTGGAGGGTTTGTCTGTAATTCTAATGCACGCGGCTCTGCAGTTTTCAGAACATACCTGGAGAGCATTGCTGGGGGAGCAGAAGAGTTCTATTCTCTTCCGGCTGCATGGAGGTGAACCAGTCTGAATTTAGCCCCCTATGCGTGTGCTTCAGTGGGAGACGTACCTGCTTGCCCCTGGGCTGAGTTTGAACCAGGAGGTCTCAAGCCTCCCAGAATATCAAAGCAGTGTAAGCTACACTTGTTTTGTACACCCATCATATGCACAAATGCAACCAAAACTATTTTATCCTTTACACCCATTTCACACTTGGCATGTAACCTTCACTGTGTTCGTCACCACTCATATTAGACCCACTGTCTTTAGGACTCACCCACGCATTTGTTACGGCTCTTCTCGCTCAGTGAAAAATCCATAAGGTTCTTTGATTATTTTAGGCACATGATTATTTCCCATAATCCCATTTACTAGTTCTGATAACGCAGATACATAGGCATTGGGGCCAGCATTCAGTCTCGTTCACACAGGTATAAATCTGGAATAACTCTGCTCAAATCAATGGAGTTACTCCACATTTACACTGGCATAAATGAAGGAAAGTCTGGCTGATTGAGAATGAACTATTCAACATTTAGGCCATGGGCACTAAAATATTGTGGTGATGATTGCAGTAGGAAAGCCAATAGAGATGAATCTACCTATTTATTGTAATAAATGGATATAGACAGAGAGGAGGACATAAAGACAGATAGCCCAATAGAATACGAGTCAGAGATATAGTTTCAATGCAAATACAGGGTGTCTAAAGCTTAAATAAAATAAGTTTATCTAGGGACCTGGTGGATTCTCTGGCACTTGCAGTCTTTAAGTCAAAATTGGATGTCTTTATAAAAAATATGCTGTAACTCAAACAGAAGTTATGGGCTTGGTGCAGAAGCTATTAGATGATGTTCTCTGGCCTGTAGTATACAGGCGATCAGACTAGATAATTCTAATGGTCCCACCTGGCCGAAAAAATATATAAAAATGGGGGTGTGATGTTTCACTCCATATTCTTTATGAAAATATGCTTATGCTATGAATATGACATAACTGAGGTGTACTTTATGTGAGATATCATTGGAAAGGTTATAATTTACTGAATTGTATTATCCAATGTGCATGCCTGTATCCTTTCTATAGCTGAAGTTAGGAATATTGACTGTGTATCTGTATTTCAACTATGCTACTTTGGGTGACACCCACGGCTAACACTTCAGGTACAACAAAGGAAAAGCCAGACGGGGCTTATGGCCCATCAGCGAGGACAATGGACTGTGAAAAGGTTTGTCCTTCCTGCGGATATGCCATACTGCCACTGACTCATGGACGCTGTGATACTACAGAGTCAGGTGATCTTGTCACGTGATACTAAACATCACCAGGGACGTCTTGTAACTTTTCACTGGAAGGGAAGAGGGGTCAAGTTTGGGAAACAAAGGATTCCTGCCTTATGTAAATACTGTTTAAGGGTGGGGAGGAAGGGAAACGGGACTCCTCCTCTCCATGGCCTGTCTACCCAATAAGAAAGACTGCTAAAGACACCTGAAAGGAAGACCAGGGGGAGTCCAGATTGAGACAGGGGTCCAGTCTGAAAAGGAATATAACTGGAACTCTGAACCACAGAAACTTTGCAACCTGCCTAAAATAACATTTAGGGTAAGAAATTACATTTTGTAACCTGTTTCATAAATATATTGAGCTTAGCTTGCATATTTTGCTTTATTTGCTCAGTAATCTGCATTGTTCTGTCTGTTATCTCTTATATTTACTTAAAAGTCACTTTTGTAGTTAATAAACTTATTTATTGATTATCATATAACCAAGTTTATGTAATTTCTAACTGGGGGGGGCAAGAAGTTGTGCATATCTCTCTCCACATTGAGGGAGAGGGTGAATTTCATAAAACCTTTGGGTTTGTACCCCTGAAAAGGAGTGGGCCCCAGAGTGTTGGGGCATGCCCCTAAGGCTGAATCTTTCCGGAGTGGAGCTCTGTCTCTCTGTGCAGCTGGGCTTGGCCCTGCCTGTGTGCTTGGCTGGAAGTGGCTTGTGAGCCTAACCCAGCAGGGCGAGGTAAAAGGGACCCAGACTGACAGAACAGTTTGACTCAGTTAAACCCCAGCACATCAGGTGATAGCCCAAAGGGCCCAAGCCCTTCACAGGGGGAATAGAGGATGCTGAGCATTTGTTTCGATGGACTGACAGCTCAAGGTGATAACACAGGGCGCAAGCTGCACCGTGTGAAATGCTGAAGATGCGAATCCTGCCAAATCAGTTGCAATGGAGCCTTTAGACTGGGATTATCAAAGGAGTCTAATGGAGTTAGGTGCTCATGTCCCATTACATTTCAATGGGATTTTGGCCCGTAGCTCCTGTTATAAATCCTAGCTGTAAACGCCAAAGCACCAAGGAGGGGCAGAGGGACTCTTACCTTTAGAGTGGTCCAAGCGGGAATGCCAATGAAAGTAATAGGATGAAATTAAGAAGAGGGTGATTTAGGTTGGATAGCGGGGAAAATCTCATGGTGGTGAGATCTGTAGAATGGGAAGTGAGGAGTTATCTCAAACTAGACTAGATAAAACATGGGAGAATATAGTGAAAGGAACGATCCTACAATCCTGTTCTAGCTAGGGGCAGGCAGGCTGCCCTAATAGCCTTTTACATCTAACCTGCCACTAGGCAGCAATGCTAAATGGAAATGGAGTCAAACCTGGAAACATCCACCAGGCTCTGGAGACCTTCAGCACAAAAATAAGTTTGAATGTACATTTCTTTTTTAAGTACTCATCCCCCTCCATTATTTCCCCTGTGAAATCCTCAGAGCACATTCAGGTTTGTCACAGTTCTAGGACATCGCTGTTCATCAGAATTCCCATGCAACCCCTGGAATCAATGTGGTCACAGAACAATCCAGTCAAGGCTATTTATGCAAACCAGGAGGCTTCACAGGATTTCTCAGTAGGAGGGCAAATTCATTTTGTAAAAGATATTTGTATAGCGCCATAGGTGTGCACAGCACTTTACAGGTATAAAACATGAGATACCTACCGTAAGGGGATTATAATCTAATAACATATACCTGGTAAATTAAAACATACAAGGATGCTGTGATGAATGCCCTTCAATGCCTAGTTCGGGGGCTGGGGGGTGCATTCAAGCCATATTACAAGGCAGAAATCAATTTTAATTTTTAATTTGCAGTTTGCCTTTAAACAGCCAACGCTCCCTAACCTCAAGTGATGGAGAAATTTATCAGCATTATATTTGGGGGGAGGGAGTGTTCCAACAGTGGCTCATTTATTAATTGTTATTTATTATCTGTTAAACAAGGAAAGTGTGTGCACCAATAGCATTCTTTTACTGGATTAATTGTTGCTATAGGATTCCTGGGTTTTGTATTTTTAGCAACACTGTTATATTCTAACCCACTGAATGGAGCTGGGGAGGGTGGAATGGAAGAGGCACTCACACAATTAATGTAATGAGAGTAATTAATTTGAAAATAATACCCAGGAGGTGGGAGGGTTAGGGTTTTTTTTTTTTTTAAGAAATAAAAGTCACACCAAAGCTCCCGTATCCCTCAGGATTGAGTGTTACACTGACTGCACTCGTTATGTTCACATTTTAATACTCATTCAAGCACATTTCTCATGCTCTGTTATTTTACCACTTCCTCACCCTTGTATAATAGATACAGTCATTGCCACTAAAAAGCCAACATTTACCCAGAGAGGTATGTAAAATACTGTGGTGTAAGCTGGTGGGTGGTTTCACCAGCCAGGGAATAGAAATAAAGCTCCAAGCCTCAGTCCTTTCCTCAGGGCTTGTTCATTAACCACCAATAAATAAAATAAAATAAAATAAAATAAAAACATCACAAAACCCAGAAGCAAATTAGATGAAAAACACTGGGAATGATTCCCCAGAGGCTTTGCCCAGCCAGCCAGGCTTCCTTTCCCCTTAGCTCATCTTCCCCATCCTTTTATATTCTGCTCCCAGCAGCCATGAGACTAGTCAAGACCTCTGAACTCTTGAGGCTGCATTGCATTCACCTTGCCACACATGGTTATTTCTTGTTCTAAATCCAAGAAACATCCAACTGTAACTATTATGGGTAAGTAAATAATGAGGTCGTAATGGCGACTCACACTTGGTCCCAGATAGGGGTCTGAGATCAGCAAGGGGGCCAGGACCTGGTCCAGGCCACTGGAATCTGATGTTCACAAGAATGAAATATTAATTGGAGCCAAGCAACGTAAGGAATCCCTGTGCAGGCATCTAGACTGCACCTTCCCTTCTTTACTGACAATGAGCCTCATTCCTGGCCTGTATTGCCCTCTGCTATTCACTCTTAAATAACTCAAGCACAGCCCTTGCGCTTCTCGAGCAGTCATAACAAACAGTGCACACAATGTGCAAAAGCCTTGCACCTCTGTAGATCTGACTCAGGTCACAAGTGACAGTGAGTTGGGTGGCCTACCCACTGGGCCCACTCTGGCTTACTTCTCGGGGTGCATTCAACATTTGGGCTCAGGATTATCACAAAAGTATTTTACTGACTTCAGACACCTACTAAGCTAACCCCTTTAGATTTCTAGAACTGAGCAAATCAGCATTTCAGTTCATGAAGCCTCATGAACAGCCCTGAGTTTCACCTGGCAGCTGCAGAATCTTCTGAAAGGCAGACTCAGCCCCAAGTCCTGATAATTAAAATTGTTGTCTAGTCTTAGGAAGGTAGCAACCTAGGGTCCTATTGATTTTGTGTGAGTGTGAGAGCACAAGCAATAGAAAAGGGGACTGCAAGCAGGGATGGATGCATTAGTGAAAGGGAATTAGACTTCTGGACAGACTCTAAGGGCAACATCACAAAGACCAGAGGTTCAGCTAAGCCATCAGAGATCACACAAGCCTCCAAATCATTTGAATCTTGCCCATCCCTAAGTGTATGCCTACACTGCAAGTGAAGGTGTGATTGTAGCATGGATAGGCACATCCAGGCTAACTTTAATTTATCTAGCATGAGTATAGGGTTACCATTCGTCCGGATTTACCCGGACATGTCCTCCTTTTTGTGCTAAAAATAGCGTCCGGGGGGAATTTGTAAAGCACTCAAAATGTCCGGGATTTCCCCCCTCCCCTGGCAGAGCAGAGCGAGCGGCTGGGAGGGCTGCAGGGAAGTCCCGGGCTGGACTCTGGAGCAGCTGTAGAGGAGCCGGATCCGCCCTGCATTCTGAGCCGGCAGCTCTCCCCTGCAGCCCGGCTCCGGCAGCACTGTGCAGGGCCAGGGACCGGGTTTTGTTGTGCTGGGGAGCGCAGCCACGTGTCCGGCTCGCACAGAGCCCAACACCCTGTTCTGAGCAGCAGGGTAAGGGGGCCAGGGAGCAGGAGAAGGGGCAGGGAGGTTCTGAAGGGGGCAGTCAAGAAACGGGGGGGGGGGG
>NC_048311.1:17425022-17480208 GCF_013100865.1 Trachemys scripta elegans | reverse complement strand
TCTGGTTGCTTGCTCATGCAGAAGCCCAGGCTGTCACATCTACATTACTGTGGCTTCCCATGCTAGCTAGATTAAAAGTAGCATGGATAGGCCTACTTGTGCATAGATTCCTAGATTCCAAGGCCAGAAAGGACCATTGTGATGATCTAGTCTCATCTCCTGTAGAAGACAAGCCACAAAACTGCCCCAAAATAATTCCTAGCACAGATCTTTTAGAAAAACACCCAGTCTTGATTAAAAAAAATGGCCAGTGATGGAGAATCCACCATGACCCTGGGTAAATTGTTCCAATGGTTAATTACCCTCACTGTTAGCAATGTACATCTTATTTCCAGGCTGAATTTGTCTAGCTTCAACTTTTTGCCCTTGGATTGTATTATACCTTTCTCTGCTAGATTGAAGAGTCTATTATCAAATATTTGTTCCCCATGTAGGTACTTAAAGGTTGTAATCAAGTCTCCCCTTAACCTTTTCTTTGTTAAACTCAATAGATTGAGCTCCTTGACTCTATCACCATAAGGCACGTTTCCTAATCCTTTAATCATTCTTGCGGCTCTTCTCTGAAGCTCTCCAATTTATCCACACCCTTCTTGAATTGTGGACACCAGAACTGGACACAGTATTCCAGCAGCAGTTGCATTAATGCCAAATATAGAGATAAAATAATCTCTCTACTCCTAGTCAAGATTCCCCTGCTCATACATCCTAGGATCTTATTAGCCCTTTTGACTACAGCTGCATACAGGGAGTTCATGTTCAGCTGATGATCCACCAGGACCCCCAAATCTTTTTCAGAATCATTGCTTCCCAGAATAGAGTCCCGGCACCAGTAAATGTGTCCTAGATGTATACACTTAACCTAAGGTCTCTTTATTCCACTGCAGCAGTGCAAATGTAATTTGATACCATTGTAAGGCCCTTTTACACTGCCAGAGGAGGTATAAAAGGGCTTTAGTGTAAATAAGCACATGTGGTTGGTGTTCAGGTATGGTTTGGATATGCATCCAGAAGTTCAGACACTTAGGGTATGTCTACACTACGAAATTAGTTCGAATTTATAGAAGCCGGTTTTATTGAAATCGGTTGTATACAGCCGATTGTGTATGTCCACACAATAAAATGCTCTAGGTGCTCTAGTCGGCAGACCTCGTCCACAGTACGAGGCTAGCGTCGACTTCCGGAGCATTGCACTATGGGTAGCTATCCCACAGCTATCCCACAGTTCCCGCAGTCTCTGCCGCCCCTTGGAATTCTGGGTTGAGATCCCAATGCCCGGATGATGCAAAACAGTGTCGCGGGCGGTTCTGGGTACATGTCGTCAGGCCCCTCCCTCCCCCGTCACAGCAACGGCAGACAATAGATTCGCGCCTTTTTATCTGGGTTACCTGGGTTACCTGTGCAGACAACATGGAGCCCGCTCAGCACAGCTGAGCTCACCGTCACCATATGTCCTCTGGGTGCCGGCAGACGTGGGACTGCATTGCTACACAGCAGCAGCTGCTAACTGCCTTTTGGCGGTAGACGGTGCAGTAGACTGGTAGCCTTCATCGGCGATCTGGGTGCTGGCAGCCGTGGGGCTTGCCTTTTGGCAGTAAATGGTGTATTATGACTGTTAGCCGGCCTATTACAAGTCGGGTCATCGCACGTTAGCAGAGTCTTCCCTGAGCAGCAGCTCGTGCAATAGGCCTGAAGACCATCGTCATACACCGCCCAGTATTTGCTGCCAAGCACCCAGAAAGATGCCGAGGGCTATCAGTCACGCTGCACCGTCGTCTTAAGATGTAAAAAATAGATTTTCTCTGTATTCATTTGCTTCCCCCTCCCTCCGTCAAATCAACGGCCTGCTAAACCCAGGGTTTTCAGTTTAATCTTTGGGGGGGACCAGTCTGTGACAGTTGTTTGTGTCTCTCCCTGATGCACAGCCACCGTTCTTTATTTTAATTCCCTGTGCCTGTACGCCATGTCGTCACTCGGCCCCCCTCCCTCCTTCCCCTAGGCCGTCAGATACTACGTTTGCGCCACAGCTCGAGCCGAGAAGCGGTTCGCGCCTTTTCTTTGAATTCTGGGTTGAGATCCCAATGCCCGGATGATGCAAAACAGTGTCGCGGGCGGTTCTGGGTACATGTCGTCAGGCCCCTCCCCCCTCGTCACAGCAACGGCAGACAATAGATTCGCGCCTTTTTACCTGGGTTACCTGTGCAGACAACATACCACGGCAAGCATGGAGCCCGCTCAGCTCAGCTGAGCTCACCGTCACCATATGTCCTCTGGGTGCCGGCAGACGTGGGACTGCATTGCTACACAGCAGCAGCTGCTAACTGCCTTTTGGCGGTAGACGGTGTAGCATGAGTGATAGCCGTGGGGCTGGCAGCCGTAGTGCTGCATTGCACCAGCCCCTTGCAGGCGATGGTATATTATGACTGGTACCCGTCGTCGTCGTACTGGTATGGCTGTCAATCATGGCCACCTGGGCAGACATGCTACTGTTTCGATGATGACGGTTACCAGTCATAATATACTATTTTCTGCCAATTGCCCAATATTGTCTGCTAAGCACCCAGAAGAGGCCGAGGGCGATGCTGGGTGCTGGCGGACGTGGGGCTGGCAGACGTGGGGCTGCATTGCTACACAGCAGCAGCCCCTTGCCTTTTGGCAGATGATGGCATATTATGATTGGTATCCGTCATCGTCATACTGGTATGGCTGTCACTCATGCTGCAGCGTCGGCTGCCACCTTAAGATGTAAAAAATAGATTTGTTCTGTGTTCATTTGCTTCCCCTTCCTCCGTGAAATCAACGGCCTGCTAAGCCCAGGGTTTCCAGTTTAATCTTTGGGGGGACCATTCTGTGTGACAGTTGTTTGTGTTTCTCCCTGTTCCTGTACCTGTACGCCATGTCGTCACTCGGCCCTCCCTCCCTCCCGCCCTCCTTCTCCTGGTCCATCAGATACTACTTTCGCGCCTTTTTTCTGACCAGGCGCCATAGCTAGCACTGGGATCATGGAGCCCGCTCAGATCACCGCGGCAATTATGAGCACTATGAACACCACGCGCATTGTCCTGGAGTACATGCAGAGCCAGAACATGCCAAGGCGAAACCCGGACCAGGCGAGGAGGCGATTGCAGCGCGGCGACGAGAGTGATGAGGAAATTGACATGGCCATAGACCTCTCACAAGGCACAGGCCCCAGCAATGTGGAAATCATGGTGTTACTGGGGCAGGTTGATACCGTGGAACGCCGATTCTGGGCCCGGGAAACAAGCACAGACTGGTGGGACCGCATCGTGCTGCAGGTATGGGACGATTCCCAGTGGCTGCGAAACTTTCGCATGCGTAAGGGCACTTTCATGGAACTTTGTGACTTGCTTTCCCCTGCCCTGAAACGCCAGGATACCAAGATGAGAGCAGCCCTCACAGTTGAGAAGCGAGTGGCAATAGCCCTGTGGAAGCTTGCAACGCCAGACAGCTACCGGTCAGTCGGGAATCAATTTGGAGTGGGCAAATCTACGGTGGGGGCTGCTGTGATCCAATTTGCCAGGGCAATGAAAGACCTGGTGATAGCAAGGGTAGTGACTCTGGGCAACGTGCAGTCAATAGTGGATGGTTTTGCTGAAATGGGATTCCCAAACTGTGGCGGGGCCATAGACGGAACCCATATCCCTATCTTGTCACCGGAGCACCAAGCCACCGACTACATAAACCGCAAGGGGTACTTTTCAATGCTGCTGCAAGCCCTGGTGGATCACAAGGGACGTTTCACCAACATCAACGTGGGATGGCCGGGAAAGGTACATGATGCTTGCGTCTTCAGGAACTCTGCTCTGTTTCGAAAGCTGGAGGAAGGGACTTTCTTTCGGACCAGAAAGTGACCATTGGGGATGTTGAAATGCCTATCGTGATCCTTGGGGACCCAGCCTACCCCTTAATGCCATGGCTCATGAAGCCATACACAGGCAGCCTGGACAGGAGTCAGGACCTGTTCAACTACAGGCTGAGCAAGTGCCGAATGGTGGTGGAATGTGCATTTGGACGTTTAAAAGCGCGCTGGCGCAGCTTACTGACTCGCTCAGACCTCAGCGAAAAGAATATCCCCATTGTTATTGCTGCTTGCTGTGCGCTCCACAATATCTGTGAGAGTAAGGGGGAGACCTTTATGGCGGGGTGGGAGGTTGAGGCAACTCGCCTGGCCGCTGATTACGCGCAGCCAGACACCAGGGCGGTTAGAGGAGCACAGCAGGGCGCGGTGCGCATCAGAGAAGCTTTGAAAACGAGTTTTGTGACTGGCCAGGCTACTGTGTGAAACTTCTGTTTGTTTCTCCTTGATGAACCCTCCAACCCCCCCCCCCCCGACCCGGTTCACTCTACTTCCCTGTAAACCAACCACCCCACCCCACCCTCCCCTCCCCTCCCGCTTGCAGAGGCAATAAAGTCATTGTTTTTTCACATTCATGCATTCTTTATTAGTTCCTTACAGAGGTGGGGGGATAATTGCCAAGGTAGCTGGGATGGGTGGGGGAGGAGGGATGGAAAAGGACACACTGCATTTTAAAACTTTAACTCTTATTGAAGCCCAGCCTTCTGATGCTTGGGCGATCATCTGGGGTGGAGTGACTGGGTGGCCGGAGGCCCCCCCACCGTGTTCTTGGGCGTCTGGGTGAGGAAGCTATGGAACTTGGGGAGGAGGGCTGTTGGTTACACAGGGGCTGTAGCGGCGGTCTCTGCTCCTGCTGCCTTTCCTGCAGCTCAACCATACGCTCGAGCATATCACTTTGATGCTCCAGCAGACGGAGCATTGCCTCTTGCCGTCTGTCTGCAAGCTGACGCCACCTATCATCTTCAGCCCGCCACCTCTCCTCTCGTTCATGTTGGGCTTTTCTCATCTCCGACATTGACTGCCTCCACACATTCTGCTGTGCTCTATCAGCCTGGGCGGACATCTGCAGCTCCGTGAACATCTCGTCCCTCGTCTTACGTTTTCTCTTTCTAATGTTCACGAGCCTCTGCGAAGGAGAAACATTTGCAGCTGGTGGAGGAGAAGGGAGAGGTGGTTAAAAAAGACACATTTTAGGGAACAATGGGTACACTCTTTCATTACAAGGTCGCATATTTCGGCTTGCAGGCAGCCATCGTAGGCCACAGTGTTTTGGCTTTTTTAACCTTCTTAACATGTGGGAAAGGTTGCAAACAGCAGCGCATTTCCCATATCAAGGATGAATTGGGTTGTCCATTTAAAATGGGGTTTCAATGTGAAAGGAGGGGGCTGCGGTTTCCCGGTTAACATGCGGCACAAACACAAGTAAACCACCCCCCCCACACACACACGATTCTCTGGGATGATCACTTCACCCCTCCCCCCCACCGCGTGGTTAACAGCGGGGAACATTTCTGGTCAGAATAGCAGGAACGGGCGCCTCTGAATGTCCCCCTTAATAAAATCACCCCATTTCAACCAGGAGAGCTTTCTGGAGATGTCCCTGGAGGATTTCCGCTCCATCCCCATACACGTTAACAGACTTGCTTGCTTTTTTTTTGTAATGTTTACAAATATTTACAAAGTTACACTCACCAGAGGTCTCCTGTGTGCCCTGAGGGTCTTGGGTGAGTTCGGGGGTTACTGGTTCCAGGTCCAGGGTCACAAACATATCCTGGCTGTTGGGGAAACCGGTTTCTCCGCTTCCTTGCTGCTGTGAGCTACCTACAGTACCTCCATCGTCATCTTCCTCGTTCCCCGAACCGTCTTCCCTGTGTGTTTCTCCAGTGAGAGAGTCATAGCACACGGTTGGGGTAGTGGTGGCTGCACCCCCTAGGATCGCATGCAGCTCCGCGTAGTAGCGGCAAGTTTGCGGCTCTGCCCCGGACCTTCCGTTTGCTTCTCTGGCTTTGTGGTAGGCTTGCCGTAGCTCCTTAATTTTCACGCGGCACTGCTGTGTGTCCCTGTTATGGCCTCGGTCCTTCATGGCCTTGGAGATCTTTTCTAATACTTTTCCATTTCTTTTACTGCTACGGAGTTCAGCTATCACTGCTTCATCTCCCCATATGGCGAGCAGATCTCGTACCTCCCGTTCGGTCCATGCTGGAGCTCTTTTGCGATCCTGGGAGGACTCCATCACGGTTACCTGTGCTGATGAGCTCTGCGTGGTCACCTGTGCTCTCCACGCTGGGCAAACAGGAAATGAAATTCAAACCTTCGCGGGTCTTTTCCTGTCTACCTGGTCAGTGCATCTGAGTTGAGAGCGCTGTCCAGAGCGGTCACAATGAAGCACTGTGGGATAGCTCCCGGAGGCCAATAACATCGAATTCCGTCCACACTACCCCAATTCCGACCCGCAAAGGCCGGTTTTATCGCTAATCCCCTCGTCGGAGGTGGTGTAAAGAAACCGGTTTAAAGGGCCCTTTAAGTCGAAAGAAAGGGCCTCGTTGTGTGGACGTGTCCAGGCTTAATTCGGTTTAACGCTGCTATAGTCGACCTAAACCCGTAGTGTAGACCAGGCCTTAGGCATATCTGAACTGGGCACATCTCTGGGTGTGCAAAACTGGGCAGGATTTCTCTCACAAGACTTTCCTTTCTGCTGGCACGTTCTGCAGTTCCAGTTCTGGTGCCAGCCACAAACTAGAAAGGAACCCTCCCCTCAAAAGTTTGGATCAAGCTTAGTTCTAAAATCAGGTGAAGATGGAAGGATGGGTTTATTACAAGAAATGCACAGAGCGCAACACTTACAGTTAAGGCTGCCTACGCATTTCTATTGTGAAATTTTACTTTTCTTGTTACCGTTTGTACAAACACCTAGCAACAGCCCCTGCCACGAAGAGTTTACAATCTAAATAGACTAGACAAACAAAGAATGGAAGGAGGCACAGAGATGAAGTGACTGGCCCAACGCCATAAGGAAGGTCAATGGCTGAGCTGAGAATAACAAGGAGTCCGATGGCACCTTAAAGACTATCAGATTTATTTGGGCATAAGCTTTCGTGGGTAAAAAAACACTTCTTCAGATGCAAGTGTTTTTTTACCCACGAAAGCTTCTGCCCAAATAAATCTGTTTGTCTTTAAGGTGTCACCAGACTCCTTGTTGTTTTTGTAGAGACTAACACGGCTACCCCAGATACTTGAGCTGAGAATGGAACCCACAGTCTCCTGACTCTTCGTTGCGTGCCCTATCCACTGGCTCACACTGCCTCTCCAACTAATTTTCAGTTACTTGTAACTTCCTCAAAGCAATTTCTTTTCCCCTGAAAGTTTAATCAAAAATGGTTGAGCCATTTTCAAGCACGGAACAAGTGAAATAATGTAGTTTTCCTGATAAGAACATAATTTTGAAATCTTTTCTTTGAATAACTCTAGTACCTCTGGAGAAGGTGACAGGAATTTGAAATTTGGCAGATACATAATCCCTAGATCGCAGATGTACCTTACAATGGTCCAGTCAAAATCAGATTTGATAAGGGTTTAAAGATGTACTTTGTGAATGTGCACCAGATTATGTTAAATAATACAATTAGGATCTTTGAAAATTCCACTAGCAATGTATATGAGTATTTATACAAACTAAGAGAAAATGTCCATTGAACATACAGTGTCTCAGGACTGTGTTGGACATGCAAATGCAAGCATAACAAAGAGTGGAATTTCTGTTTGCCCACATAGCAGGTTGTGGAATATGATCGGAGAAGGGGTGTATGGAGGCCAGCAGTGTTCAAAGGAGTCCAGCCTCCTTCAGTATAATATTTGAAGGGGAGGAATAAAGAATTATGGGTTTTGTGGTTAAGGTACTAGATTGGGACGCAGGAATCTTGGTTCATTCCCAAGCTCTGCCACCGATTTCCTGCATGACCTTGGGCACATCACTTAATCTTGCTGTGCCCATTTTTTCAGCTGTAAAATGAGGATATTGATACTTTTGTATCTTTGAAGATAAATTCACTGAGGCCAGTGAGGCACTCAGATATCATGGTGATGGGGGCATATAAGTCCCTAGACAGACATGGAGAGAGCACCTCAAAACATTTATGAAGAAGGAAGCAAAGCTGTGAAGTCGTACTGCTTTCTTTTATATGACACAGAAAGGTATGTTGTCTCAAATGAAGCAATGGCTACTTTTGCATTGATTGCACACACTGTGTGACACAGGGCGCTCTGCTACTGCCTAGCAATTAGCTGAATGTGGTGACTGTGAAGGAATTGGAGCTGCTTTGTAATAATTTATGAATACTCTATGTTGCCAGGTTATTGGGATATTTACTGTCTGACTACTGGTTTTCGTTTAATAGGGGTCTGTAGAAAAAACAAGCAGGAATGAATGACTCAAGATAAGCCACTTCTCTGCAAATGCCTGAGGGCTCTTAAGAGACATTGGATGCGAAACAATCTGTTCAAACCTTGTATTTAACAGTGAGTAAGTGACACTTTGAATTAGTTTCCCATACGTGAAGAAGAACTCAAAAGCTTGTCTCTCTCACTGTGACAGGGCGCACTCGCCTCTCATGAGCACCTCCTGTTGGCTGGATGCAAACCTGCACACCCTTTCTCTCTGCTCATGGTGCCCCCGTTGGCTGTTGCCCTCATCAGGCAGAGCTTCAGTGGCTCAGCCCTCCAGCTAAGTCACACAGTTAATACGCAGGAACGAGCAAACCCTTTACAGGGTAACAAAGTTCAACAAATGGTTGACCCTCTTCAGCATCTTCAGTCCCCGGCCTGCTAAAATTCCCAGTCTCTTTCTTGTGCTTCTTGTCTCCTTCTTGGGGCTTTGGCCACTGTTCCAGTGGCTGGTGGGCGGGACCTGGGCCCACCTACTAATCCAGGCCCCAACCAAGGAACCCTATAGCCACGCACTGCTTTCTTTTAATGGTTACTGCTGCTTTCCCTCGGCTGCTTCCCAATCAGTCCCATCATCTTCTTGGGTTCTCTGTCTGTTCCCTGCTTGATCAGAGTCTCTACCAGGCCTTGTTGTCTGCCAAGTTTCTCAGTCTTCCAGTCGTTCCTCCCCCTTCTGGTCCCAGCCAGCAACTGACCTGCTCAGGCCCTGCAGCTCCTTTCAACTGAACCTGCTGGGCTCTGATTCACTGCTTCCCTGTAGCCTTTCTAGGCAGGCCTGGAGGACCCCTTCATGGCTCCTTTTCTAGGGCAGGGTTTGGTAGGACTGCAAGGCCTCCAGTAGGAGTCCTCAAAGGGCCCAGTACACACACCCATCACACTCACCAACAGAAGTTGGTTCAATAGAAGATATTACTTCACCTATCTTGTCTATTTCATATCCTGGGATAGCATGGCCACAACACTGCATATTACAGGAAAAGGCCCAGGCGCACCAGACATTGATAAGACTAGAGCAGTTTAAAAAGGGACTCTCTCTCAAAAGAGGGGGGAGATGTTCAAGGGCATGAGAAAAAGACACGGGGAACCTATTGGGGAGTCCGAAGAAGCTAGGCCTGCCTAGGTCACCCTCACAGGACTCTTTAGGTAAGTATGTAAGATTCTTTGTTGTTTTAAAACCCCTTTTTCTCTAAATATTTTGTTCCTAATGTTAAAATAAACAATGCTTTGGTTTAAGAAGATTGTCTGGTCACTATACACCACTGGTCACTGACTCCCAAAAGGTGCTGAAACCAGTTACACCTGCTGGGTAAGCCTGGTTGTAACATAGGATGCTGTAGCCCAAGGGGTCTGGCATAACAGTGAAAGCATTGCAGCATTTCAGACCAGGAGACCTGACACCTGAAGGAGCGCTCTCAGAAAGACCAGAGAGGAAGAGAGATGCAGCTCGCCCTGCAACTGTAACAGCAACTTTTCCTTGCATCTTCATTTTTTCTTTTTTTTAAATGTAGGAAATTCCATTTTAACAAAACAATCTACATGGAAGGTTGCAAAGCATCGCATTCCCAAGTCAGGATACAGCAATCGTAAGGTTCCCTGTTCAACCTGAATCCTGCCCTGTAGTATGTATGCAGTAGCTGGACCATGACATAGCCTACAATGTAACACAGAGAGAAGCCTTGTAAACCAGCAGGACGATTTACCAGCCCAGGCCTAACTTAGATCTACTTTCTGGTCCTTTGTCTGATGTAGACAATGATAAAATTAATGTTAATTTATTCACCTGTCCAGGTTAAATATTGGCAGGCTGATCTATAGCATCTTTCTGTCTCCCTAACTGGAACCTAGGGTTCCCACCTGCTCGGGTTTTCCTAGGATTGAACCTTTTTTGAGGTAGCTCTCCTGGGAAATCTGTACGGGTGCTCAGTACACACTGCCAGTTGTCTAGTTTTATGGGCTTAGGATCATCCCGGAATGTGCCTTTTTTTTGTAACTCAGAGGTGCCAGCTCTCCTGAAGCCCCACAAGGGAAGCATGCTGGCACAGGAAAGATAATTTCCTGTTCCACAAAGGAAGAAAGGAACGGGAGACCTGTCGGGTACTTAAGCTCACGTTGCTTAATTGTTTGGCCTGCTGGGGCAGGAAAGCAAAACCTTTCATTGGGAGGTTACAGGTTCAGCTCTACAAAGAGATTTTTTGTTTCCCCCTCATTTAACACTAACTCGGCTTAGTGTTGCATTTTGTTTGGGTTGGGTTTTAACTTTTTGCCCAAACGTTCATTAGCGAAAGTGACATTTATGTGGACAGGCAGCCTCTAAAGGCAGCTAACTGCTCCCTGGCTGAGGGCCCTGTGGCTTGTTTCCGTAGCAACTGCAGGAAAGGAAAACAGAATCTGTCAGATGGAAAATGTCAATTACAGCAGATCTGTAGAGGAGAGATGCAGCTAGAGGAGGAGGAGTGTGTGGAGGGGGGGCAGCGAAGAGGGGGGAAGGCGCAGCAGAGGGTTGTGCAGTGGTGAAGGAGATTTGGTAGGAGGGAGAGCAAGTGTTGAGAACAGCCAATCTGTAAAGGAGAGAGGCTGCGACAGAGAGAAGTGTGCGCAGTGGAGCAGGGCGGATGGCAGCAGAGGGGGGCCAAGGGGGAAAGTGTTGAACAGCGCAGTCCTGACAAACAGGATTAGAATGATAATATTCAGAGACAGACAGTGACTGCCAGGTTGATTATAACACTGTTTCTTTGGCAATTTTGCCAGCCCAAAAGTGGTCCTCAGAAGCCGCCTGACTGAAGCCCCCAGATCTGACAGGCTGCAGGGTGACGGATTAGGGCAGCCGGAAGATTAAAATAAATAGATGAAGGGAGAGATAAATAAAAAGAGCTGGGCGCGCGGTGCCTGCACTTGCGATATCGATCTGCGCCCCCTCGCGTATGTCTCAGCGGATCAATGTCCAACTGAAAGAGAAATCACCTGCTAAAATGGTTGGGAAAGAGCTACAGACACAGCGTTAATATTAATCAAAACCAATCCTCCCTCCGCAAACTGCCACCCACGCTGCCAGGGAATGGAGAGAGAGACAAAGAGAGGCAGCTTCTTTGCAGAGCATCCAGGAAGAGGGCGACTCCGGGGGAAGTAGTTGGTTAACGAAGCCCCTTGCCAGTGAGGTTTGTTTGTGGGTGCCTCGGAGAAAGAAAGAAAGAAGGCGCAGCAGGCATGTGTGTGCATGCGCATACGCACGCCATTAATCTGTGTTGTTGTTTTTTGTCCTAACCTTACAGCTTTCCCGAGCAGATTTTCCTGTGCATCAGACTCTGCCACACAATCTCACACACACGGCATGGAGTGGTACTGCATTTTTTTTTAAACGAATGATTTACAGGGAACGGAGGTTATAATCTCCCCCCGCCCTTCTCCTCTAGACTTTGAGGACAACTGCTCATTTCTTCATGTGTTTGTTTCTCTCTCACTCACTCACTCACTCACTCACACAAAATCCTGCAATCCTCACTTTCAGGTCATGGAGGTGAATGGGACTCAGAAGGCCCTGCTAAGTGTGTTGAGCCTCAGAGAAAAATCGAGCTGTTCTCTCTTGCTAACGTCTGACTTTACAGAAGAGCCACAGGACAAACATAAAAAGGGAAAATCCTGGCCATTGCTGCAGTTCCTTAAGGGCAGTAGATGAATTTGGGGATTTGGGGTATTAGCTATGTCACTTCCATTTATGTCAGTGCGAACTGCAGCAGCTAACTCTTCACACGCTTTTCTGCAAATATTCCCCTTTGGGAGAGTGCCTAGGTGGAAAAAAGGGGGTAGAGCTTATTAACCTGTGATTTTATGTGGTCTGGATAGGGCTAACACAGGGCACATGGTACCCAAGCATCATTCATGAAGACAGACAGGCACATAGAAAGATATAAAGGAAACAGAGAAAATAAGGAAAAGACCTAAAATACTTACTTTCAGTTTTGTCCAAGGATGAGAGAATTGATTCTGATTAAAAAAATCTCACAGAACTTTTCCAATTGCTACAATTTAATTGGAAGGGCACTTTTCACAGTCTCCCTGTGGATTTAAACCTGGCTTCTGTGACAGGAAGGATGATCTTATGTTTAAGGCTCTGAACTAGGACTCAAGAAATCAGGATTAAGTTTCGGTCTGCCATAGGCTTGTTGCATGACCTTGGGCAACTCACAAACTCCCTGTGCCATCTGTAAAGAAGGGGGTTGGACTAATTCTCTCTATCCTTCTGAGGAGTTCCGAGACTTACTTCATTAATGTCTGGGAGGTGTGCAGATACTATGGCAAAGGAGGCCATATAAGAAGCTAGACAGATAAGAACCAAAATTACCAGCAGTCTCATGGGTCATGTTCACCAGGAGGTTTTCAGGGCAGTGTTGCAGACTTAAGACGCATCTGAACCAAACCGGAATTTTGAGCTCTTTGTGATTTACCCATCACTCCTTGTGACCTGAGCCAAGATTTGAACATGGTGCACCAGATGGGAAGGTTTTTTTCCCATAAATTCACCATGCCATCCCTGCCCAGCCTTCCCAAGAATATCTAATTAAAAATGGTAACGATAGCACCAGCTAGTCACTCTGCACTTCTCACTTTGGACAAGCAATTCACACACAGCCAGCTCTTGGTGTGGCAGCAACTTCACCCCCAGGGTGCATGAGGTTATTATTCAGTCTCTTGATGTCAACACCAACTTGCTCATTTAAAGCTGTTTTAAATGGCAACAGTGCTAAACCACCCCACACACTCTTCCCTTAAAGACCATATGGACTTCCTTCTCGGTTTGGGACATACTTAAATTACGACATTTTTCATCTCGCTTGACAATTATATTCTGGTGGAAGTTGGAAAATAGCAGGCTCCATGATTCTGGGATGCCTTAACAGGTGTGTTGTGAGCAAGACACGAGAAGTCATTCTTCCGCTCTACTCTGCTCTGGTTAGGCCTCAGCTGGAGTATTGTGTCCAGTTCTGGGCACCGCATTTTAAAAAAGATGTCGAGAAATTGGAAAGGGTCCAAAGAAGAGCAACAAGAATGATTAAAGGTCTTGAGAACATGACCTATGAAGGAAGGCTGAAAGAACTGGGTTTGTTTAGTTTGGAAAAGAGAAGACTGAGAGGGGACATGATAGCAGTTTTCAGGTATCTAAAAGGGTGTCATGAGGAGGAGGGAGAGAACTTGTTCACCTTAGCCTCTAAGGATAGAACCAGGAACAATGGGTTTAAACTGCAGCAAGGGAGGTCTAGGTTGGACATTAGGAAAAAGTTCCTAACTGTCAGGGTGGTTAAACACTGGAACAAATTGCCTAGGGAGGTTGTGGAATCTCCGTCTCTGGAGATATTTAAGAGTAGGTTAGATAAATGTCTATCAGGGATGGTCTAGACAGTATTTGGTCCTGCCATGCGGGCAGGGGACTGGACTCGATGACCTCTCGAGGTCCCTTCCAGTCCTATAATCTATGAATCTATGAATCTATGAAAGAGTTCCGACAGAGCAAGAACAGCATGGGTGGTCGCATAAGCTTCCACTCACACTTCCCTGCTACTGGGCCTCAACCTTCAGCTAAAGGGCTAGCCTGTAGGGCTCAGAGGGGAGCTCAGTTTCTGTGAGTACCCAGGCTCCTCTTCTGAGCCTCATCTTATGTCTTCATGAGCATCCTAAACTCATACCTCAATTTATGATAATGCCACAGCGATGGGCATAGTATAAAATCCCAATTTAGGCAGACCACAGATATGCATTCAATAAACAAACAATACTTTGCATTTATCTATCATATTTCATCCCTAGATCCCAAGTGCTTTACACCCTTGGGTGAGCACTATTACCCCATGTTACAGATAGGGTAACGAAGGAATGATGAGGTTAAGTAATTGGCCCAAGGTCACACCATGACCCTGGGGCAAAGTCGGGAATAGAACCCAAGTCTCTTGGTCGCTGAGCCTGACGCCCAATCCCCTGAATCATGATGCCATAATTAGCGTTTCCATGAACTCAACACTCACTCCCCAAATCTTTGACTTTCTCTGGGAAGTTTGTGCTTTGAAAAGATCTTAAAGAGGAAATACCCATTCCATTCACTCAGAGACCTCTTCCTAAACTCTCCTATTTTTAAATACAGGGGGCCAGATTCTCAGCTAGTGTAAATCATCTGATATATATACCAGCTGAGAATCTTGCTCTACAGTCTAAGAAAATCACTTCATCTGCTTTTTTCCTCCTATCCCAACCAGCTGCTTCCTCCTACCTTAACACCCCCAGGAAACAGACATTTCTGTTGCTACTCCTTAAGCCACTTGCAGAAACTTCCCAGGGAAGAAAATGAATATTGTAAGGAGGAATCAAGTAAAAGTCATTCATATTTGGTAGCCAAAACTTTGGTAGTAGTTGGGCCACTTCAAATTCTGCAGAGACTCTAAAATCAATTAAGGTGCAATAAAGGACTCTTGCTGACTGAGGCAGTGTTGTAAGTACCAGTTTTTTTTACCAGTTTTTTTAACCCGGTTTAAGTCTAATAGGTTCATCAACACCTACTGAGGAAAGGGCCTGACCTTGCTTATTAGAGGCCTAGGGTCTAGGCAGGGGTGCTCTAGGCACCAGCAAAGCAAGCACATGCTTGGGGCAGCCCATTTGCAGGGGCAGCAGGGATCCAGCATGGGAGCTGAGAACCAACAGGGGGCCCTGGGAGCTGTAGTTCCTTGGTTAGCTCCCTGCCTATAGAGCCAGCCCTGGATCAGGGAAAGAACTACATTTCCCAGCATTCCCTTGGCCACTACCAACAGGAAAGAGGGGGGGGGAGTGAGGTAGCTGAGACCTCATGCTGCAGCCTGCTGTGAATGGAAAGCTGCGCTGTGAGTAGGGATACTATATTTTAACATTCAAAAAATAGGACACTCCACAGGGAGGGAGGGGTAGCCCCACCCTGCCACCATCCACTCCCTCCGACTGCCCCCCACAGAAACCCCAACCCATCCAACCCCCGCCTGCTCCCTGTCCCCTGATCACCCCTGCCCCTAACTGCCCCCCAGGACCCCACCCCCATCTAAGCGCCACTGCTCCTTGTCCCCTGATTGCCCCCTCCCCGGACCCCTGCCCCTAACTGCCCCTTGGGACCCCACCCCCTATCTAAGCCTCCCTTCTCCTTGTCCCCAACTGCCCCCTCCTGAGACCCCCCCCAACTTCCGCCCTAGGACCCCACTCCCTACCTGTCCCCTGACAAACTCCCAGGACTCCCATGCCTATCCAACCATTTCCTGTCCCCTGACTGCCCCCCCAAGCCCCTGACCCATCTAACCCCCACTTCTCCCTGCCCCTGACTGCCCCCCTGAACCTCCGCTCCATCCAACCCCCAGCCCCCTTACCGTGCCACTCAGACCAGCGTGTCTGGATCCACGCAGCGCCAGACACACTGCTGCATACATGCTGCCGTGCTCCCCCATGGAGCCACAGCCCCCCCAGCACCTGCCTTCCAGATTTGAACACCTCAAAATTCAGGAGTGCTCAAGCTCAGTTTGGGCAGCTGTTACTTCATTTCTCCCAAATCAAATATACTGATCCACTATAACTTGCTGTAGAAAAAGTAGGATAAAATTGAACAAGAAATGCTTCCCAGTGGTTATTAGGACTGGAATTGCTATTTTCAAAAGCCATTGCCTTTTTTGTTTGTTTGTTTAAAAGGAAGACAGTGATATTGCATTGGCAAATTCCCCATAGAAAGAAAGAGTGGAACAAAAGAATAATAAAGGCACCTCAACTTTTCCTCATTTATGTAGGACCTCTTATAATATGCATCCAGATATCCTCCAATCACTCAAGCTGAAAATTGTTCCACTTTACTGCAGTTCTGTAACCATATGGGAACCAATCCTGTTTGTGTTCTGTGAACATCTAAAATTCCTGCTGAATGACCTGCCGTGGGAGTGAGTTACCATTGACCCAGGGCTGTGGCGGAAGGAGGGTGCAGGTGGGGGGAGAGAGCCCCGGGCTGGGGCGGCAGGAGGTGTGTGTGTGGGGCAATGGTGGGGGGGAATGAGGGAGCCCAGAGCTGGGGCGGCAGGGGGTGTGGGTGGGGGCGGGGGAGAGCCCAGGGCTGGGGCAGCAGGGGGGTCCGGCGAGGAGCCCAGGGCTGGGACGGGAGGCAGCCAAAATTTTTTTTGCTTGGGGTGGCAAAAAAACTAGAGCCGGCCCTGGGTCTAGGAAGAGAAGACAATGATGGCTACTGAGGCAGCACTAGAAGTGACCCAAGAAGGAAAGAACAGAAAGAAGATGGTGAGCTGCATAATGTACATTATCCTTGAGGGGTATCTGATGGAAGCTACTGATGTATGAAATATGGCCTGATAGAGCTTGTGGCAGAAAAGATTCAAATATTAGATATGCAGCTGGAGATAATCATAGAATCATAGGACTGGAAGGGACCTCGAGAGGTCATCTAGTCCAGTCCCCTGCACTCATGACAGGACTAAGTATTATTTAGACCATCCCTGACAGGTGTTTGTCCAACCTGCTCTTAAAAATCCCCAACGATGGAGATTCCAAAACCTCCCTCGGCAATTTTATTCCAGTGGTTAACCACCCTGACAGGAAGTTTTTCCTAATATCCAACCTAAACCTCCCTTGCTGCAATTTAAGCCCATTGCTTCTTGTCCTATCCTCAGAGGGTAAGAAGAACATTTTTTCTCCCTCCTCCTTGTAACAACCTTTTAAGTGTTTGAAAACTGTTATGTCCCCTCTCAGTCTTCTCTTTTCCAGACTAAACAAACCCATTTTTTTTTCAATCTTCCCTCATAGGTCATGTTTTCTAGAACTTTAATAATTTTTTTTTTTGCTCTTCTCTGGACTTTCTCCAATTTGTCCACATCTTTCCTGAAATGTGGCACCCAGAACTGGACACAATGCTCCAGTTGAGGCCTAATCATCGCGGAGTAGAGTGGAAGAATTACTTCCCTTGTCTTGCTTACAACACTCCTGCTAATACAATGATGGAATTCATCTGAGGATGAAGATATAATGCCGAAGAAGACAGAGGAGATGGTACAGACAACAAGATTTGTAGACCCCTGCTGAACAAAAGGAGCTGGAGGGAGGACTGCCAGAAGAGGAGGGAGGATCCATGGAAGAATGTGACCATGTGAATGAAGGCTGTATGGCTGATGGAAATGTGTCTAGAAATAGACATTTTCACATTTGAAGTGGAAGAAAAACATAAAGCAGTTAATGCACTCAAATTGGGAGGACCGGATAACTTCCATCCCAGAATAATGAAGGAACTGGCACGTGACATTGCTAGTCCAGTAGCAAGGATTTTTAATAAATCTGTCTATTCAGGGGTAGTACCATACGACTGGAGAATAGGTAACATCATACCTATATTTAAAAAAAGGGAAAAAAGTGATCCAGGCAATTATAGGCTTGTTTGTTACTGTCTTCAGTAATATGCAAGGATTTACAGCAAATTGTGAAATTAAATTAATAGATGTAAATGTAAATAATTAAATTCATAGAGGTCAAATGAATAGAGGTAAAGGGGATGTAATCCAACATTGGTTTGCCAATGGTAGATCATACCAGACTAATCTGATCTCCTTCTTTGAGAAAATAACTGATTTTTTAGATAAGGGAAGTGCAGTAGCTCTAATATATTTGGACTTCAGTAAAGCATTTGACATCATAATACATGGGAAATTATTAGTTAAATTAGAGACAATGGGGTTCAGTACAAGCATTGTAAGGCCGATAAGGAATTAACTAAAAGGGAGAAGGCAGTGGGTTGTGCTGAAAAGTGAATTATCGGATTGGAGGGAGGTTACTATCAGAGTTCCTCAAGGATTTGTCTTGGGACCAATCTTATTCAACATTTTTATTAATGATCGTGGCACAAAAAGTAGGAGCGTGCTAAACAAATATTCTGATGATACAAAGTTGGGATGCACCATCAATAGTGAGGAGGATCAGAATATTATACAGGAAGATCTGGATGATCTCAAAGACTCAAGTGACAGAGATGGGATAAAATTATAGTACAAAGTACAAGGTGCAATAGTACAAAGTGCACTTAGAGTTTAATAATAAGAATTTGTGCTAAAAGTGAGGAGCTGATCAGTTGGAAGGAACAAAGGAGGAGATAGACCTGGGTGTGTGGGTTGATCACTGGATGACTATGAGCCACCAACGTGATGCCTTGAAAAAGGCAAATGCGATCCTAGAAAGTATCAGGCAAGGCATTTCCAGTAGAGATAGAAAAGTATTAATGTCATTGTACAAGGCACTGGTCAGACCTTGTTTGGAATACTGTGTACAATTCTGGTCACCCATGTTCAAGAAAGATACATTTAGACTGGAGCAGGTGCAGAGAAGAGCTACTAGAATGATCAGGGGAATAGAGGACCTATCTTATGAGAGGAGACTGGAAAAGCTTGGCTTATTTAGACTCACAAAAAGGCGGAGAGGGTATATGATTGCTCTCTACAAATACATTACGGGGGTAAATAGCCAGAAGGGTGAAGAGCTATTTAAACTAAAGGACAATGTTGGCACAAGAACAAATGGATGAAAACTGGCCGCAGGGGCACCAGAACAGGGTGGGCCAGGGCCCTACTACTTTTGGAAAGGCTCTGCCACCCCTGACTGGCCATAAACAAATTCAGAATAGAAATTAGAAGAAGATTTCGAGCCATCAGAGGGGTGAGCTTCTGGAACAGCCTCGCAATAGGAAATGTGTGGGCAAACAACTTAATTAGTTTTAAGAGAAAACTGGACAAACTTATGAGAGCAATTGTATGGAGGGGTTGCTTGTGATGGTGGGGGCTGGGCTCAAAAACCCTGGGGCTCACTTATATCTTGTGTTGCTAAAGCTTATGCTTTATGTGGGGTTTGGGAGGAATTTTCTCCCAGGTCAGACTGGCAGTAACCATGAGGGCTTTTCACCTTCCTCTGCAGTATGTGGGTGCAGGTCACTTGCCAGGATTATCTGAGTCTCTCTCACTTAATCATTTCCCTCCCATTGTAGGGGTTTCGAGCACTGGTGAAGCTCAGTCCCTCCTATTTTCTGCTTGCGGCACATAGTCTAGTTTCCTGTGGGTTTCATTTTCTTTGGTTTCATTTCCATTGTTGGATTTAGTGAGAGGGTCCTGGGTGGTGGTGGTGGCTTGTGACATACAGGAGGTCAGACTAGGTGATCTGGTGGTCACTTCTGGCCTTTAGTTCCATGAAAGAGCATGACATAGCACTGGTATAGTTTGTCCAATGTATGTAAAAGGTTAATAGATTAACAGATTCCAAGGCCAGAAGGGACCATTGTGATCACCTAGTCTGACCTCCTGTATATTATAGGCCATAAACCATCCCTAAAATAATTTCTAGAGCAGATCTTGTAGAAAAATGTCCAATCTTCATTTAAAAACTGCCTGTGATGGATAATCTACCATGATCCTTAGTAAATTGTTCCAATGGTTAATTACCCTCACTGTTAAAAATTTACACCTTATTTCCAGTCTGAATTTGTCCATCTTGAGCTTCCAGCCAATGGAACCGCTAGACTGAAGAGCCAGCATCAAATATTTGTTCCCCATGTAGGTACTTAACCATCTAAATAGATTGAGCTCCTTAGAGTCTATCACTATAAGGCAGGTTTTCTAATCTTGTAATCATTTTCAAGGCTCTTCTCTGAACCCTCTCCAATTTATCAACATCCTTCTGGAGTTGTGGACAGCAGAACTGGACAGAGTATTCCATCAGCAGTCGCACCAGTGCCAGATACAGAGATAAACTAACCTCACTACTCCTACTCAAGATTCCCCTGTCTATTAATCCAAGGATTGCATTAGCTCATGGGGCCACAGCTGCACACTGGGAGCTCATGTTCAGCTGATTATCCAGCACAACACCCAAATCTTTTGGGGAGTCACTGCTTCCCAGGATAGAGTTCTCCATCCTGAAAGCATGGCCTGTGTTCTTTGTTCCTAGATGTATACATTTATATTTAGCTATATTAAACATGCATTATTTTTTTATACCCAGCTTACCAAGTGATCTAGATTGCTCTGTATCAGTGATCTGTCCTGGTCATTATTTACCATTCCCTCAACTTGTATACGTCATCGGCAAAGTTTATCCATGATGATTTTATGTTTTCTTCCAGGTCATTGATAAAAATGTTAAATAGTATAGGGTCAAGAACCAATCCCAGAAGGACCCCACTTGAAACACACCCACTTGATGAGGATTCTGTGTTTACAATTACATTTTAAAACATATTGGTTAGCCAGTTTTTAATCCATGTAACGTGTGCCATGTTAATTTTATATTGTTCTAATTTTTTAAATCAAAATGTGGAGGTATCAAGTCAAATGCATTACAGAAATCTAGTATATTACATCAACACCTTTATCAAACAAACTTGTAATCTCATAAAAAAAATAAAGTTAGTTTGACAGGATCTATTTTCCATAAACCCATGTTGATTACCATTAATTATACTAATTAATATCGATATCAGACTGACAGGCCTATAATTACCCTGGTCATCCCATTTATCTTTTTAAAATATTGGCACGACATTAGCTTTTTTCCAGTCTTCTGGAACTTCCTCAGTGTTCCAAGACTTATTAAAAATCAACATTAGCGGTCCAGCACACTCCTCAGCCAGCTCTTTTAAAAATCTTATATGCAAATTATCTGGACCTGCTGATTTTAAAATGTCTGACTTTTGTAGCTACTGTTTAACATCCTCCTGAGATACTAGTAGAATGGAAAGGGTGTTATCATCATATGATATGACTACGTCATCTGTTTCCCCGCCCCCCAATACAGTACAGAATGATTCATTGAACACTTCTGTCTTTTATGCACTATTGTTGATAATTCTACAATTTCTATCTAGTAATGGACCATGTACCTTTATTAGGATTCTTTTTGTTCCTAGTACACTTAAAAAAACTCCTTCTTATTGTCCTTAACTCTGCTGGGCATAGATTTGTGTTTTTACATGTGCATTTAGTGGCTGTCAGGCAACAAAATCCTATCAATATAAAGATATGCACTTCTTGGGGCAAAATAAGAGAGCTCCAAGGAAAAATGCATATATTTCAATGAATGTTAGTGTGATAATAAAAAAGTGCAAACATCTAAAGCTTAATCTATCTTAAAGAGATACTGTCAAGTTGAAATTCAGATAATTAAAACTATATAAAGTTTCTCCACCTCTGTAATTAACATCTTAGATTATTAAAATGAAAAGAATTGCAAACCAATTTTATTTCTTCACCATTTATGCTCCTTGCTTATTTATTCATTATTTGCATTTCACTCAGTTTGAACAATATAACAACTGACCAGTTTCACTTTTGTTTCTAATCAGTTTCATTTTCCAGGTTTTGCCTGTGGTTCCCAACATTGAGGGGAAACTGTAAAGTCACCTCCACAAAAAATCCCTATTAATTGGAATTAAAAACAAAAACATTTCTATTAATTTCAGGTTTTTGTCAATATCCTTTTTATTTAATTGTTCATAACAAATTCTTGGGTCAGCCTAAGATGACAGCGTCCTTTTAATTAATGATTATTAAAAAAGCTTGCACATAGGTTGTTAATTCTTTCTCTTGTCTGCCCTTCCTAGTTAGGATGGATCCTTTGCAAAACTCCACAGATTTTCCTTTTCTTTCAGACAGTACAATTTTACTAATATCCAAACTGATAAATTATGTAAGTGGAGTCAGAGTAAAACCTTTCATGGACATGAGAAATTATTTCTGCGTCATGCAGAGTTTCCTGTTCCACTCATTTATTTTTTTGGTTGTCATCTTCATTTGAGCAACCTTTCTGAGACTTGAAAAGGTCAGTGCCCCCACATTTGGTCCATAGGATTATAGGTGACGAGCTGTGTTGAAAGATATAATTGAGCCCCTGGCATGCAAGAGATTTCAACCTGTCCAGGCTATCAGACAGGTCTATTTCTTTGAAGAATCTAAAGGATGTGTGAGTTGGGGATGGGGATGGAATTTTTAAGAAGCTGGAGGCTGTGTCAAAAGATAATTAATGTAGTCTAATTGGTCTCGAGGCCCTTGATCACAACTCTGTATGCAGCCTGCAATACCTATACTCTCTCTTCTTTCCAGTGAGGGTAAGGCATTCAATAGTAAGCTTCTTGGTCACCATGCTTGGGATCAGGGTTAGGTACAAGAAGCATGGTCACTGCAGGCAATACTGGAAAGAAAAGGCATGCAGTCACAGGTCTGCATGACCATGCTTACTAGATGGTCCTGGCCTGTAGGTAAAAATGTAACTGGGAAATGAAAACTTTAGTGGTGTGAAACCGTATATGATTATCAGATCTACCCATCTAAGGTGGGACATCTCACAAGTTTGCAGAAAGTTGGGCCCCAGTGCCTCACTGGTGTCCTCAGTTTTCTGTTCTACATATTAAATGTATGGACCCTCACTACTACTTCGTCCTAATTCTAACTTTATCCAACAATTTTTTTAGCCTCCCCCTAAGCCAACTTAGTCGTGGTGCTTATCTTGTGCCTATAATGTTCTCCAGGTGGAGAACAAATGGCGCCCTCAATTCATTATGGACACTATGGAAAATGGTCATCTCTAGATCCCTGGTTTGAATCTGACTAATCTTAATAGCTGTTCAATAGCCTTTGTGAATTGAGTAAGAGGCTCTCCATCCAGTTCTTATTGGACAGATATCCATACCACTGAAACCCCACTCAGAACTGGGACCTTTGTAGATATTCTTATTCTATGGGCTGGGCACATTGAACTATGGTACCTCTCTCTGTTAGGGCCTTGTTTGAACTAGGGACATCTGTAGCCAGGTGTGTGTTTAAATTTGTTTTTGCACCATTACTTGCAGGACCCATACTACCAATGACAGAAGGTGCAGATGGCATGACGGTAAAAGTGCCCGCACCCAGGCTGCTGTATAGCTTTCACCATTGGTTGCACTGATGCAAAAAACCCCAACAAAACACAAATTTCCTAGTGAGGACACACCCTAGAGACGGTCATGCCTGAGGCACACTGATGGGTTGGGGAGGGACACTGTTGCAAAGCTTGCATATGGTGATACCCATTGCTGTTACCCATTGCTGCATGTGCTCTGGTGTGTTTCCGGTTTCCAGTGCTGCCAATTTAGCACCTTGTATTGGCAAAGAGGAATTAAAGATGCAGCTGGAAGTATACGAGTCATGTTTGTTCCAAAGTTGGGAAGCAGAAAGGGAGAACACTTTGCCCCATTTTACGCCTTTGGAGATCTTGAAGACTGAGCCAAAATAATGTAGTAGCAAGCCAGAAACTGACTGTAGCTTTAGATGTCAGAGATATCATCATAGTCACTCTGTCAGTAGCCTATCCATCATCGTTTGGACACAGTCTCTGGAGCTGGTTAGATATAATTAACCCTGTGTCTGCTACATTTCAATGGCAGAACATTAGCAGGCAGAGCATCCATTATTTTCCCCTCTGTGCTGAGAGTTGAGCAATTTATTTTCTCAAGTAGACAGTGTGTAGTGAAGAGTGTGATGAGGAAGGAGGAGGATTGGAAATATATAAAACCAGGCAGAAGCCAGTTAAAGTGGTCATTAGAAGAATGAAAGGAAATCTACCAAGTTGTATGGAATATTTAAGGGAACAATATTCTTTGGGCCACATTCTCAGCAGGCACAAGCAAAGAAAAGTCACCCACTAACTATTTGCCCTATACTACTGTAACCTTCCCAGGGGAAGTGGCTGGGTGTCTGTCAACACCACTCCAATTTCAGCTACAGAGGCAGTTGCAGAGAATCACATCACCTGCCAAGGTCTGAATGAGCAGCAGTCCCAAATTTTGCTCCTGTTGTAACAGAAGAAGAAAATTTATAGAAAGAGCAGCTTTACACAGCCTTCCCAATGCAGAAGGAACTCCAATTGAAGCCAGTAGGGCTTGGCACACAAAAGGTTTGCGGAGTGAGGCCCTAAGAAAGAGACTGTTTCCTGGTGCCTTATGGGAAGGAGTTAATGTTCAGGTGGCAATAAAAATGGTATAAAAAACCTGGACACTATTGGGGTAGCGACAGTAACCTGTCTAGATCATACCTCTAGGAACAGAAATGTTCAGTTTAGTTCAGAAATGGACTAAGCTTTAGTCCTAATTAATTTTTTTAAGAAGCTTTTCCTATTCATGTGAACTGGAAAATGGTGAATATTTATTAGCAAGTAAATTATTACTGTATACTAGTAGAAATAATAAATATTGTTTATAATTATTATTTAAGTGCTGCTGGTGCACTGGGGCAGGAAGTTGGAATTTAATAAGGCATTATAGTTTGAAAAACATAGGGCCAGGTTCTAGTACTTTGATACACACGGATTTAATACCTTTCTATTCAACAGAGTATCAATATTTTTTATCTAGTCCATAGTTTTATCAGGGAAGACCATATGAGTTTCTCAGGAGAGGACTGCTTAAGCAAATAGGAGTATTTTCTTCAGTGATATCAGTGCCAAAGTGAACAAAGGAAAACCTATGATTGCTCTAAAATGAAAGCCACCAGACAAAGACTGATTTTTCTAAGAAACAGTTTTGTGTTATATTTGCCTGTATTGGTGCATTTTATTTTCCCCCATGATCAGAAATTGCTTGTTTGTACACTTTCCCCCTTTCCCCCCCATGCTTACATTACATGGTTTTAACATGTCCTAAGCAGATTTTCTGGAAGAAGTCTAGCCATAGTCAAGCAAATAAGATTTTACTAGCTTCATTTTTCACTCAGATACATGGATAGTGAGGTTATCAAAAACAAAGAGAAAAAAATATGAAAAATATGGAAAGCAAGCTTTAAATCAGACAAACAAATGGGCCTCTATAGAAAAGAGTCTAGCTAGCTAGTGTTTTTCTAATGTTCCCATTCCCGCAGTATCTGAGCACCAATAATGGGACACTGTAAAATTGTCATATTGTATCAAGCAAAGGCAGCCCAAGTTTATTCAGCCAAGGAAAATACTGTCGTCTGGTCTGGAGGCTTTGGGCCATCGAGCAAACAAATATGGATGTGTTTTAAAGACTGCTTCAGGAAGAGATGACCCATTGGTATGGTGTTGTCAAGGGGTTAGAGTAGCAGCGTGGGAATCCAGACGCATGGGTACTAGTCCCAGCTCTGGGTGACCTTGCTTTGTGCAACATTTTATCCATCTATAAAACAAGTATAATATTAGTTTCTCAGAACAGAAGTTTGTAGAAAGGCTCAATTAATATTGAAAAGCACTTCAGAATACTTGGTACAAGCTATTATTTTAAACAAAAAACGCTGTCATAAATATTTGGATACAAAATGAAGGAGCTTTAAGGAGAGGCGGTTATGGCAGGTTAGGATGAGTGGTAGAAAGGCTGTGTGAGGGCACAGAGGCAGCCAGCAGTCGCCACATTTCAGCTTTGTTTCAAGTTAAACGAGGATGAAACCAGACTCAGGGTTGGAAACTGCTCTCTCAGTGATGCTGAAGGAGACGCGTCTCTAAATATAGAATGACTGGCCTATTGTTTAGAAATAACATGCGTTGATTAATCCTATTACCCAGCTCAACAAAAGAAAACTTTCCAGTGAGAACTGCCATGGGTGAAATGACATTAACACATGACTGTCATAAACCAGCAAGAGCTGAACTCTCTCACCCTACTGCAATCTATCAGGTCTCTTTTCCTCTTTCCATAATTTGTTGAGATGCTGGAAATCTGCATACAAAGGCACCAGGGCTGTGCAGAGAGCCTGCGCAGGGCCTATGCACCACTTAATCCTCACTTGCACCCTTAGGATTGATAGAGTCACTCATGATAATATTCAAGTAGAATGAAGGATTCTAGCCAACAACATGGCTGGTTCAAAAGCTGAGATTTAAAAGCATAAATTGTTTGCCCTGCAGACTTCACACACATCTGAGTCTCATGCCTGCAGCATTGTCCCTGGTTTCGGATTGTGAATGCCAGGTGTCCGTGTACCTCCTCTGTATCCTAAAGATAAACATGTCCTTCACTGTAGTCACCTATTCCATCATACGCTCCTATCAAATGAGCCTTGCTAGCTTGTAAATTACTGCACAAACCATTCTAAACAATAAAGGCAATTTTACTTACTGAACCATTACATTTACATACTTAAATTAGACTCAACCAGACGTTGAGAGGGGACGTCTCGCGGCCAGACAAACAATGAATTTAGGGAAAGAGCTGCCGTGTATTTCCCCACCTCTCACATGAAATTAATGAGGTGCTTCAATTTAATCATCATTAAAATTACATCTTTATTTAGTTACTTAGCAGAGTTGGACTCACTGCGCAGCATACAAGATGCAGTTACCCCATCCATCTACCTTTCCAAAAGAGAGAAGAGCTGAGAGTGGGGGTTTCTCTCACCCTAACTTCCTCTGGATCCCTAGACTGTGAGTGTGTATGCGTATGAGTGAGTGTGAGTTAAGGGCCCAAAGGGTTCACTAATGTTTATTATTAAGGTGAACAAAACGAAGAGGAAAGGGAAAGAGAAAGGCAAATTCAAATGAAGTGAGAAATACGTTTGAGATCAGGGAGGGGAGACTGGTGGGAGGTGTGAGGAGAGGAGGAAAGAGACAGAAAGACGTTAACTCTTTGGAGTTTACCAACCAATCAGAAACCTTCTCAGCAACATTAGTTTTAAAACTTTAATGTGTCTTAAATGGAAAAGCTCATTAAAAACCAGCACTTTGAAACAAAACCCAGAATATATACTTAGAGAAAGAGAAAGAGAGAGAGAGAGAGAGTGAGCGGAGACGAGACACAGCAGGTCTTGTGTGCCTCTGCAATTTGTTTTGCATTTGCTCTCACACACACATAATTTATTCATCTCAAGATGCTTCTGTGCAGTTGCAGGGCTAGCGTGGTGAGAAATGTTCGCCGAGAATGGAAGCAGTACCCACTGTGCTGTATTTATAAATTTACTGTGGCAACGAAAAGCTTTGGGGCTCTCAAAACAGTCCAGAATGACTCTGGACCTTTCCCATTCATCTATCCCTGTACATGCAGGGTTCTGCTATGACTACCACTGAGCCAATGCCCAAAGACATCTCTGTCCCCCACTCCCCTCGCCTGCCTGAGGCACAATTCCTCTGGGAACTCCTGCAGGGAGGCTGCACTTTCCCGCTATTTCCACCATAGACTGTGGCCAGAAGCACCAGCTGAGCCCTTGCTTTTTCCAATACATAGGAAATGGGCTAGAAAAGAGAGTAATAGGAACTGTTGCAGTCGGGGATGATGTGACCTAGAGATGGAATCCAGGGACAGCAATGATGGCTCCTCCCTATAGGTCAGTGGTGAGGCTAGACCTAGAATATTGCAATGGACTGATCAGCTCAATTCCTGAGAAATACCAACAAACCATAGGGATTTCAGGGAAGAGCAACAAAAATTGTATGCAGTGGAGTAAGTAACTGAACAGTGCAGGCATGAGAAGGGAATGGTCTGAGAGGCTGACTGGCAACTGACAGGGATGGACTAGGTGGCCTGATAGATCTTTACCATCTCTACTTTCTGTTCTGCAATAGTGAAGGGTAACACAATGAAATGGTGTAAAAGAAGTCTTAAGCTGAATTGTAATAGCCCAGTGAAGGTCAGGTCCCTCCATTGTACTTGTGCTAGGCATCATACACGCATGTAGTAAGAGACAGAGACTGCGGCAAAATAGACAAAGGTGGAGGAGGAAAGAAATGTTACCACGCCCATTTAACACATGAGGAACTGCAGCAGAGAGAGATCAACCGATTTGCCCGAGGCCACACAGGGAATCTCCGGAGAAGCCAGGAATTGGATACATGCCTATCAAGTCGAAGGGTAAGTCTGCACCACCGAGACTACATCAGCATACCTATGGCACCATGAGGCAGCCTACACCGAGAGAAGGGGTTTTTCTGATGATATAGAAGCATCACCTCCTCAAATGACATTAGCTATATCGACAGAAGCAGTCTTCTGTCGACCTAGCTGTGTCTACACTGCGGGGTTTTGTTGGCTCAGCTACGTTGCTCGGGGGAGTGGTATTTTCACACCTCTGCCCGATGCAGCCATGCCAATCTAACTTTCAAGTATAGACCAAATCCTAGTCTGGTGCCTCATCCACAGGGTCAGAAATGGACTACATGACCAAAAAGGCCTTTAACATCTTCAGACCCTGTGGGCAGGGGTGAAAGTAACATAGAAGACTTACCGAATTTTTAAATCGCCGGCCCCGGGGCAGCTTCCCCTTTTACCACCTCCCTCGTCGGCTTCTTTTACGCCCTCTCCTGTCAGCGGCTCGTCGTTTGCGGGGTGGTAGTGGCAAAAGGGGCAGCGACGTTAAAGTGCTGCAACAGTAGCGCTTTAACGTCTGCTGCGTACGGGCTGGTACCAGCGGCCACTTCTTACTGGTACACTATACCGGCCCACTTTCACCCCTCCCCATGGGCCTAATTGCCCTCTCAACAGTGTAACCCCATCACCTGATGCAGAATCAATCATGTTTTACACTGACATGGGTGAACAGAATCAGACCTTGTGGTACCAGATGGGGAGAATCCAAACACAGGGTAGCCAGTTCTTCCAGTGATACATGAGGAGCTGCTCAGGTAGATAATGCTAATGGGGCTACAGTTAGAAACCCTTTACCTCCACCTCATCTACTTCCCTCCCAGGCAATGAAGGGAGACTAGACCCCAATAAGGTCAAATTATGCTAAATTTTTCTATTGCAGGGGTATCAAACTTACGCCTGGAGGCTGGATCTGGCACACATGATACATTGACGTGGCCTGCGTGACATATTCAGATCCTCCAGAATCGAAGCTTTGATTTATAAAAGTAAGTTCCTAGCTCAGGTGGCTGTGGAGATTACCTTTCAAACGTGAACCCATGCCCTGACCTTTATCTGAGTCTGCAAACAGCCTGAAATAATGACTCAGAGGAGTGGCCACCCCGTCCCCTACCAATCTGATCGGACCCTCATCTTTAGAGCCCAGTGATGGCACTTTAGTGTCAACATTAAAGTATTTAAATCACTAATTGTTTTAGTGGATGGCATGGAGTGAAGCCCACTGGATTGGGAATTGCACGTTGTGGCAGGAAAGTGAGCGCAGAAGGAAGAACAGAGGAGACTCACAAAGACCAGGAAGGCTCAGAGAAACAGGAGGAGGAGGAATGGAAAGAAATCTGTGTTTGTGCTGTATCTAGCAAAGTGGGGTCCATGACTGTGGCTCCAAGATGCTACTGAAATACAAACAATAACAATAATGAAGGACAGAAACAGTGGGGGCCTAACAAGGAGCCGATTTTCTCACTGAGTGATGAATGTGACAATGAGGCACTAAACCAACAATAAATAATAACTAAATGTTTAGTTGCTACATGAAAGCCGTATTTTCCCCTTGATCTCTTTGCAATCCATTTACTGACATCAGTGACATTCCATCATGCATTGCGGTGAGAGTATAGTCCTGAATTCATACCATGACCCATGGACCATAATTAGGGTGACCAGATGTCCTGATTTCATAGGGACAGTCCAGATATTTGGGGCTTTTTCTTACAGAGGCTCCTATTATCCCTACCCCCGTCCCAATTTTTCACACTTGTTATCTGGTCACCCTAACCATAATTAAACATAGAATTTGGGTAAATGAATTTGACACCTCTGTTTTCTAGCATCTTAACTTTTTTTTCAGGCCAAGAATTAGATACATTTGACTGGAAATAGCACTTATATCTTTCAGCTCTGGGTGCCTTTAAAAAAAAATCTGTTATCTCGCCTGTAAATCAAAAAACAGTTCAGAAATAAAAGCCTCCAAATGACATCAGCAAGATCAAACATCAGCCCATGAAGAGGGAAGATGGCAGAATCGTGGCTGGGGGGGGATTAGAGCCAGAGATACAGTTTGTCTACATTAAAAATGCAACATCAGCAGAGGCTTCTGAAAGAGTCATTCATCAACTCCAGGATCAGAGAAACATCTTAAAGTAAGTGCGTCGTTTACACATGCACAAATTGTCTGCTGTGGAAGGAGAGGAGAGCAGCAGTCTTTGTGCTTTATAAGCCTTTCCCTAGTCCTTTGGGTAAATACAGGACCAGAATGACATTAGGCATGGAAAATAAGAACCTTGCTCACGGTAACAGGGGGTACAACTCGTGTGAGCAGCCTGCATGGAAAGTAATCTAATGTTGCAATTTCACAGAAACAATATAGAGTCACTCACATACATTATGATTAATGGCTGGATACCATGGTGTGAAAACCATTTAAAAATGCCATTTTTGTCACTGACAATGTTACACATATAGTAAAGGTCATACATGATAAGAGCATTATCCATATTTCTTCTGCAAACATGTTTAACCTTGTAGAGCACAATTCCCCAGAAGATCAGTGATCCATCTCCAGCAACAGAACTGCACTCTGCAGAATCCAAGAAAGCCAATTTTACACGCGCGCACACACACACACACTTTTATATATATTATATATGCATACACACATTTATACTCTCTCTCTCTCTCTCTCTCACACACACACACACACACAAAGGAAATCTTGCATGTCTTTCAGACCCACAAGAAATGGAAATGTTCTGTAACAATGCCTCACCCCTTAAACTCCAGATCTGGCATGCTGTCAATTTGTACAGGAACCCATCCTGTGCATCTTGCCACCCAGGAATCCACTGTGCCCTTCTAATGAGCACCATAAAGCACGCCTAGGAGCCTGATTTCGCAACCCTTACTCATATTAAGTAGCACCTTTCTCCATGATTATAAACAAACTCTTGCATAGTGCAAGATGAAAGGGCAACTCACTAGGGTTGCCAATTTTGGTTGGACATATTCCTGGAGGTTTCATCACATGACGTAATATTTAATTAAAGTTTAATCTTTAATTCCTGGAGACTCCAGGAAATCCTGGAGGGCTGGCAACCCTAACTCCCAGGTACAATCTCTCCTGCCTTTACAGTCTCCATAGGGGTTGCTAGTTCTGTTTGGGGTAGAAACAGTTTGAAGGCCATACCAAAGAGATTCCTCCTGGATGACCCTGGACCTCCCTCGCGTGTTACTCTGACATCCAGGCGAGGGGGATGGGGGATCAGCCTCCCATTCTGTTTTCAATGTAAACAGCCCTAAGAATCACAGAGGCACTGCTGTGTAATCAGGAACTGATTACATTCCCTAGTAGATTTCCAGGCTGGCATTCTCAGTTTGTCAGATCAGCTTGTGCTCCCCTGTGTGAACAGCACACCATCATTCGAGGTGGGAAAACATTTCCCCCAAGTGGTTTGCAATGTCTGCTGGACCAAATTATTCTTCTCATCGTTAATGCTTCTCTCTCCAAGCCTTTTCACCCACGAAAAAGTTAGGATGCCATTAGTATGACTGAAAATATCTCATCTAGGGTATCGCTGATGGAATGAGTGTTCTGATCATCTCACGTTGGGGCGGGGGGGGGGGAAGATGGAGATATTCTGGCAGTACGCCCTTTTACTCTGGAGAGGACAGAATTAGACTAGAAGAGGCACCTCAGACAGTAGGCATTCATAGATTATACATCATTCATTATTTTGCTTTACCTCGTTAGCTTTCTTAGTACAGAAACAAAGGATTTGCCTTATTGGAGCAGACCCTGAACATTCCTTCTGCAGTGCCTGGCTGCCGATGTGTCAGGAAAAAAAGGAGGATTTCCTTTATCCACCTAGCTAATTGTTCCATTCTGTGGGGATGCTGTGTACATTTTTGCAAGATTCCTTCCTGACCACGGTAGGAATTCAGTTTATACCCTGAAGCACGTGGCTTAAGATGATAAAATTATGTGAGAAGTTATGTAACCGCAAAGGGAATTAATGGTCATACATTATTTAGTCCTTTTAAAAACCCAGCCAGAACATTTATCTCAATAAACACCTTAAGATAAATCCTCTGTAAAGTCAACATAAAAGGAGTGTTTGTTTTTTTTAGTGGTTCAAAATTTACTACCCTTTAAAGTTTACTTTGTGGTTGTTAATACAAATGGACACTTTTGTAAGGGGAAGATGCTGCTAATGGAATTCTTACAGTGGAAAACTAGCAGGAGAGGAGATTACAGTCCACAGATTATATAAGGCCCTCAGGGTGGACTGGCTGATGAGAAGCCCACAGTTTATAACAAATGTTATGGCTTGCACTAGGACAGGAGCCACCAAAGTGCATTGCCAAAGGAGACCACAGTGCAGACCACAGCACCACACAGAGGAGGATGGGTGAGCATGCCACATGAACCCTGCAGGCTGCACCTCTGTATTAAAGATGGGAATGACCTTTAATCTCCTCCATTTTATGCAAATTAGGTAGAGGCCTGTGGGGGACTGCCAAGGAAACCCCTGATTGGGCAAAGCTTGTGATCCTCTGTGGACCTAAGGAAAAGGGTTCGTAGCTTGGCGAAAACAACAGAGGCAGATACAAAGCCCTGTGGCTATAAACGCAGTCTCACTAGAGAGAATGGGTCCTCTGAACATTTAGTAATAGAAAATTAGTAAGCAGGTTCCTGGAAAGGGGGGCCAGAATCAGGTGGGCCTGGGAAAGGTTACAGCCTTTGCTGCTCCAACCACATCCTCTCATGCTTCTGACCTTTGTCTCTGCATGGCCCAAGGGAGAGGTCCCAGATCCAGTAATTGTTAGTGTTTTCCAAGAAGTCAGGTCAAATATCTGACCAAAGGGGAAAAAGAACAAGTTTCTTCTGGCCCGGGTTTGATTCTGCCCAGTGTATTTTCAGTATGAAATAGACCACTTCAATCAACAATAGAAAATAACTCCTCCTCTCACCCCCAGCAAAATCTTGAGTGGCTTTCATTCACTCTTGTTGCTGTCTAAAAGACAGTCAGAGACTGCTTGTGTCCATGCATGCAAGTGTGTTTGCAGATTCACCCATGTGTAGTTGTGTCTGCCAGTGCACACTGGTATGTGTGTATGCATGCGTGAGTGCATCTCATTTTCATTCAGCTACACCCTATTCATAAAAACAGAGAGTTAACCACTCACTGTAAGTGATCTCTGCCATCTTTTGTGGGTTGAGAACCTGGAACGCTGCATAAATCATTATTCTTGCTAATTACCAGGAAACATCAAACAAGACAAGCGTTTTACTCTTCATCACTGAATTTTGTTATGCTAATTAGAGTTGTATAAGCTGTTGCTATTAAACCTGGAGAGTCAGAAAAAACATTTGCATTAATACCCACAAAGCTGCTTCAAAACCTAGTTATTAGTATTTCAATGAGGTTCAGGTTTATCAAGGAGCTGCTGCCGTTTCAGGGGCTGGTTTGTTGTTTTCTTCTCCCCCCCCCTTCCCCAAATCCTGCTGTGAACTAAAATATAAATAAATGCAGGGCGATGCAGCGTGCTTCATGCAGACTGCACTGCCAAACAAGGAACAAAATGTATGAAGACAGGTTGAAGAGGAGCAGATATAAATGTGAAGGAAGCACGAAAACCTTAGACTCTATTACTCCAATATATAGCACTTTTCAGCTTAGGATCTCAAAGCCCATAAGCCAACATTTTCAGAAGTGGGCACTGATTTTGGATGCCCAATTTGGACTTGGCTTTCAGAGGTACTGAACACCCAGTGCCTCTGTGGGGTTCAGTTGGAATTGTGGGCACTCAGTATTCAGCTGAAAGATGAGCACCCAGACTCAGTGGCAACTTGTAAATGTTAAACGTTAACAAACAGATGCCTAAGTTTCATGATGCCCATTGTACAGATAGGTAAAGTGAGACAAAGAGAGGGAAAAGCTGCAGTTCAGCTCCAATAAGTGTCTTTAAAATATCTCCTGCTTACTCAGTCTTATACTGTGTGCTCAGGGTGACCTCTGTAGCCCATAGGGACTACCCAAGCAGAAGCAACACATTTTCATCAGACTTGCAGGGTAGAATTCTGCCCTTGCTTACATGTACATGTTGCTGTAGACAATTGGTTAACTGGTGGAAGTGAGGGCAGCATTTGAGCTGCAGAGGATATCAGTGACAATGATGCTTTGGCCCAGCTGAATGTGGTTGCGTATTGCAGCCAATAGGCTGCTCAGAGGTTCCTGATAATGAGTTCATAATACACTTCTACCTTGATATAACGCTGTTCTCGGAAGCCAAAAAATCTTACCGTGTTATAGGTGAAACCGCGTTATATTGAACTTGCTTTGATCCACCGGAGTGCGCAGCCCCACCCCCCGGAGCACTGCTTTACCGCGTTATATCCGAATTCGTGTTATATCGGTCACGTTATATCGAGGTAGAGATGTATATTGCACTTACAGTGATTGCTATCCAAAGTCAGCATTTGCCAATAGTTAGCATAGTGTAGAATCTGAGACACTGGTAGTTTTTCCATAGACTGAGAATAGGAAAGAACTCTGTTATAATGACTAGCAATCTTTTTTCCACCTAATCTTTTAGTTACAACCATTGTATGTGGCGGTTTCCATCAGAGGGTCTCACCACATTTTACAATGCTCAATTATTCCTTGGCATATCCCTTTGATGCAGTAATTGTTATCCCCATTTTACATATCAAACAGATATAGAAAACTTAAGTGACTTGCCCAAGATAAGACAGGTAATCTGTGAACAAGCTAGGAACAGAACTCAGATCTTTTGCCTCACGGTACTGGGTCTTAACTACAAGATCATCCTTACTGTTAAGTGTTTGGGAAGGAATGAAGAACCATGAGAAATGTTTCCCTTCCATCACACTGAGCTGCAGGCATAATTTTTCTTGTGATCATTTTGCTTCTGGTGATCACTACAGCATGGGGGCTTAATTCTCTGGTGTCTGACAGGTCTGTGCTCAGCATTAGGTATCTGTAAGGCGAAGGGGATGCTTAAGGATGTAATTATAGTTATGAGTAAGAGTCTTTAAGCCATAATTGCAGTGTATGTTGTTGTTGGACTGCATTTGACCTGTGTAACAGACAAACGGCCCGTTGTGTGCCAACTGGTATCCAGACATTCATAGCGGACTTCATCAATTAGTACAATCCCCACCTGTTGGCTAGACTCGCTGTGTGTCTTTCAGTTCAGGACACAAAATTAACTTCTGTGACATTTATTTCACAGTAAAGAGTAGACCACATTGACAGCCGGCTGTCACTTAAATAATACATCTTGAGCTATATATCTAATCCACAGTGTTATTTTATTGACTGGGCTACAAGTTATTGGTTTTTAACAGAGCATTTGTCACTTGCTGCTGAAAAGGGAAATTTGTCCTGTCCCACAGTATATTGCTGTCCAAAAAACCCCAAACAAACAAAACCCTCCATTATTTTTTGTGGGTTAAAACATACAAGTGAATTTAGTACAGACTAAGGGCAGTCTATTGTAATAATGATGAGTTATAGTGTTAACACTGCTTGCCCCTTAGTTTTTCTGCTACATGTTAATTCTACCCACAGCATGCCCCATTCCTCCCTGCTACTGCACTCCTCAGCTTCTACTGACCAGAGACTGTCAATCACACTAACCTATGCAGTGCTCTTTCTGAAATGACCTAACCTGGTATTAGAACCCATGTCATCTGAGCTGAGAAACCAGAGCACTGGCTTACTGTGCTTCTCCCAGCATTAATCTCCCTCATTTCCGGTGGCAACTGATGCTTTACATTCCCTCAGGTCTCATTTACATCTGTATGTGTCCAAAAAAATAAGCCGCATTCCCTACTGTGTCCAATAGACAATGTGAAGGTCTCGCTTTTTTATGTTGGTATGAATCAGTGTAAGAAGAAGGGACAGTTGGCAAGGACAGTGCCACCATCCTTTGGGGCCTATTCTAACTCCCTAGCCTCCCTAATCATAGGCAGATTAAATAATAATAATAATAATAATAATAATACAAAAACCACAGCAGCAAATCTATGGTAAAGAGAACTCTAAGACGGATGAGGAAAATGAAGACACTATGAAATGCAATAGATGTCAACTTCTACTTATTTTTTAATTTCATCTCTTACAAGCTTTTTGGAAGCTAACATGATTAAGTTCTTCACACAATTTATTAGCATCATGTTGGAAATCCAGCAGTATATTATGCTGTCTCAGTAATCCAATTAGTAAAATGTATTTATTTAACCAGAATATTAGCGACACACAATCCCAAATGCAGTAAAGTCCCTTATCCTGGAGTTCCTCTCGCTACTCAGAATGCATTTCCTAGCTATGGAAAGGTTTATTCTAATGAAATAAATATTATCCCTATATTTTTAGAACAACAGAGGTAAACTGAGCTTGCATACTCAGCACACAGCTTCTAGCAATAGATATTGGTGTAGATTTCACAGCTTTACAGTACCAGCGCCTCCTCCCCTCACAAAAGAAACACAACAAACCAAAACAAAAAAACAAACCAAAACTATTTCCAGCTGGATTTCTCAGCCAATTGCTCATAAAGTATAGAACTTTCTTTCATATGGAAACCCAAATGCACAAGTAGGCTTGTATCATCTTTCAAACTTTAGCCTGATTGGAAAGATCTTTAAAATAAACACAATGTGACACATGAAGGGTCTTAACATTTGCACATTCGTTCTCTAGTGTAAATGAATTTAGAGCTGGTGAAAGGGGAAGTGATTGACAGCCTCTGAGTCCGAAGCAGGACAGAAGTAGCATAGGCAGCAGCATACAACTTTCGCACCACCACCACCACACGCAGGCTTGCCAATGTATCTCGACCCTAAACTGAAGAGACCACCTCTTGGGGTTTGCTTAGATTTTTAGCTCTTTGGGGCAGGGACCGTCAGTTCATTCTGTGGTTATACAACACCTAGCATGATGCTTTATGATGGGGGCTCCTGGTCACTACCACAATACAAATAGATAATTGGGGTTGCCCTCTACGTCTACTCAATCCTTGACCTTTCTGCAGAAAATGCCAGCCAAGGGCTCGTCTTGACGTGGATTATGGCAATGGCTTTTGTGAAGCAGTAACACCAATTTGTCTCTATTTCTTTCTTTCCTTTCAGTGAGCAGCCATCACTCAATACAGCAGTGATTTCTGGTCACTATCAATACAAGCTAGATTTGAACTAGCAGCCTAGCACATTTACATTCCCCTGAACCTGCCAGTTCCTCGCAAGTTTTACGATCCTTTTAGTGAGTTCCTTTTTGCATATCCTACCATTTTGTGAACATAGACTGAGGTGCTTAGAACATGGGTTCTCAGCCTGGGGCTCAGAGCCTCCAGCTGGGGCACAATCAGGCTCAGGGGAGTCACAAACACTCTCCTTTCCTTTATAGCTAGATGGGGTGGCTGGGGAATCCCGAAACTTTTTCTGGTGTAATGTGAGGTCACAGCATGGAAAAGATTGCGAGCTACTGGGCAATTAAAGGACCTGCCTCTCCCCATAGCTTTAGGACCTACCCCTTAAGACATCTAAGCAGGGCCGGCTCCAGGGTTTTGGCCGCCCCAAGCAGCCAAAAAAAAAAAAAAGCCGTGATCGCGATCTGCAGCGGCAATTTGGTGGAATGTCCTTCGCTCGGAGCTGGAGTGAGAGACCGTCCGCCGAATTGCTGCTGAATAGCTGGACCTGCCGCCCCTCTCCGGAGTGGCCGCCCCAAGCACCTGCTTGCCAAGCAGGTGCCTGGAGCCGACCCTGCATCTAAGGTAAAATGATAAGGGTCCTGGGACTAGGTTGTGGGGATCCGGCATGGCAGAGAGAGGATGTACCTAGGGCTTTCCAAATAATCTGCCAGGCACTGGTTTGCTTCCGGCCTTTGGGAACCAAACTCCAGGGTATGATGTGGGGGGGGGAGCGGGCGAGGCTGGCTTCGGGGGCAGGAGGGAACCACCCCCCAACACTCGCCAGCGGCGCAGCTGGGGCCAGGTCGCTGCACTCCCGCCGCCGGTGAGTGCAGCCCCGGCCCTGCTGCAGAGTTCAGGGAAGTAGGGGCGGGAAGAGGTGGGGCGGGGGTGGAGCAGGGGCAGCAGCCTTGGGGAAGAGCCAGAGTACGGGTTGGAGCAGCACGCAGCTGCGTAGGGCACCAGGAAATGTGGTGCCCCAAATATGTGTTTGTCCAATTGGTTCTTAAAAACCTCTAGTGATGGGGAGTCCACAACCTCCCTAGGGAATCTATTCCAATACTTAACTATCCTTATAGTTAGAAAGTTTTTCCTAATAGCTAACTTAAGTCTCCCTTGCTGCAGATTAAGCCAATTACTTCTTGTCCTACCTTCAGTAGACCTGAAGAACATTTGAACACTGTCCTCTTGATAACAGCCCTTAACATATTTTAAGACTCTTTTCAGGTCCCCTCTCCTACCCAGTCTTCTTCAAGCACTACAGGGTTAAACCTATTGAAAGAGAGACCAGAATCCATACAAATGATCCCATTACTTTCTGCACCTCTCCCCAAAGTAGAGCTTGCTGAATAACAAATATTTCGATTTGCTGGCACTTCCAAAAAAATCTATATAAAAAAAATAATTTCAGGTCGAACGAAATGCTACATTTGATCCCAAACAAAGTATTGTGTTTCAATTTCAAATATTTTTTGTTTTAATTTTTTTTTAAAAATAAAGAAAATTTCTGAATGAAAGGTTATTTTGAAATTGAAAAATCAAAATATTTCATTTTGATATTTTCCAAGTGAATGTTTGGATTTGTTCCGATTTTTTTTTTCTGACTGAAACAATTTAGCAAAATCGACACAAATTGGGGAAATCTTTTGGGATTGCCGAATGTGCATTTTTTAAACTAAAAAAAGTTCTGGTAAAAAAATTTCACCCAACTGTACCCCAAAGAGACTACAATCTAGACCAGAGGCAGCCCATGCATGTCAGAACCCAGCAGATAAGAAGAGATTAGTGTGGGCGCATGTCATTGAGACCCAGTAATACGTTTCCCCCTGCAGTCCCCTTTCAGAGCAGGAGTGGGTTTTTTATTCTCCCCAAGTTAATGTGAGATCCGTTCTCTGTGCCTTTTGTTTTGGGAGCTATTTATTGAAAGCTCCAATTGCCAAAGTGGGGGGGGGAGAGGGAGGGGAAAGGGAGGAGTTAATAGCCATTCACAGTTAGTAACAGACTTCATTTGCAACATGTCTGAAAAATGCCAGCATCATCAGACAAAGGATCTAACTTTTTCTGCCAAGGATTTGTAATTTTGTGTTTATTTTCACAGACCCTCCTCCAAATAAATCATTACTGGATTGTGGGGAAGTGTCTGTTCCCCCTGCTGATGTGCTGAGCTTCAGAGAGAGAGAGAGAGAGAGAGAGAGAGAGAGAGAGAGAGAGAGAGTGTGTGTGTGTGTGTGTGTGTGTGTGTGTGTGTGTGTGTGTGTGTGTGAAAGACAGAGACAGAGACAGAGACACACACACACACACAAAACTTGGAGACCCTCAAAATAATACTAATGGGAATTACCCATGTAAATTAGAGATTAATAGACCCCAAGGAATTAGTTACTGTGGGGAGGGTTCATACTTCCTAAACAGGGGATTCTGCACCTAGTGCGTAATAGGGCAAAGACTGGGAGTCATGACACTGGAGTTCTACTTCCAGCTCCAGCAGTGACTCTGTGTGGCTGCTCTGTGCCTCAGCTTCCCCATCGGCAAAGCAGCTGTAATGACTTACCTACCTCATAGAAACGTTGCAAGGCTTATTTGATGTTTGCATGAAGCATTTTGACATCTTTGGACAAAAGGCGCTGTAGAAGTGCAAAGCATGATCAGCTGTGGCCTCCATGGGCTCTGTGCATGGAGTGAGAGGTGGGCGATCTTTATGCTCCAAAAGCCACATCCAGTGATTTTCCACAGAGATTAAATGCCAGGGACACAACCGATCATTTTCCAAAAATGTCACGGACATAAAACACTTGTCCCTCTTATTAAGCAGCCTTAACAAAATAAGAATCAGGTTTCTTCCCCCCCCCAACTCCTTTATTCAAAGTCTTGATGGCAGCTGATAGGGGTTCTCCTACTTCACCTTTAACAGGATATTAATAAAAAGAAGCCCTCTAAGCTTCCCACGCTGGGGTGATGATGAGTCAGACTCTAAACGAAGACATCTCCTGCAATATTTCCCCCTCCAGACTAATAGCCAACAATGTATGCCTTCCACATTAATGATAAGGGTACAAGGGGAAACAGACTGCTCGCCTGTTCCGCTGACATTACACTCTTCGATGTACCCACCAACTTCCCCTAAGGCAACAGAGCTAGTAATAGGTTCCTCTAACTGCCTCCTGCATCAAACCTGACACCGGCCGCTTTCTTCTCTTTTCTCACCACTTGGCTTACCGCTCTGTCATTGTCATTGACTTTGACTTAAAATAAAATAATAATAAAAATAAAAAGCCTCCCCATACTCTTAGGATTGTAAGTTAGTGAAGGGCAGCCACCGGGGGCGGAGCAGGAGAGAGGAAGGTGGAGGGGCTTTCTCTTGCGGTGTCTGCATCTGAGCTGGGGAGAAACAAAGAGGGGATGCTGTGACCACTTGCAGGGCTGAGTGGACAGTGAGGCTTATGCCACAGGAACAGCCCCCGTAACAGGATTCACGGGGATGGTACCTACTGATGGCACAGGAACCCCTCCCCTTCCCCATCAGGATTCACAGGGATGATGCCCAGCCATACAGGTTGCTCTGTCACTGATTTTCGCAGTGGTGACAGGATTTGCTTTGATTTTGCACTGATGTTTAGAGTACTGGGCCTCTGAGGGAGGGGTGGCTCTTCTAACTCTGTCATCATCCCAACCTCAAAAGCATGCTGAGGGTACCCTCCTTACCTGCCTACTGCAAGAAGGAGAAGGGAAGGTTCCTGGAGGGCTCTTTCTCCCCTGAATGTCTGTTCTAGGACTGTGGAGGAAGGATGTTTCTCCTCCCCCAGCTCCTGAGAAGTAAGGTTATCTCGGCAAATCTTACAAGCTCCTTGAGAGCTGGAAGTGGGAGAATCTGAAGTTAGTCAGGGCCTGCTGGTCAGCACTATGGAGGTTGTGTTCCTTTCATCTAGCAGCCAGGCCCAGCTGAATGACTATTGCTGTTCTAGAGTGAGTATGATTCAGTGGTTAGGCCAACAGCCTGGTAACTGGGACTCCTGGGTTCTCCCCAGAAGTCTGGGCCTGGTTCCCTGTCAGCTTCTCTGTCTCTGTTTATAACATGGGTGACACGCCTCCTCATTCATGCAGTGCTATAAAAGCCTCCCTTTGTGCTTATGCTTTGGCTGGGCTGTTTCCTTTAATTCCTTCTCTCTGGTATCTCTCCTCTAGGATCCAGAGTCAGCAGTGATCTGGGGCCTGGGCATGCCTAGATCTAGAGGAGAACATCTCTCCGGACACCTCTAGGCAACCTCATTAGCTCCCCATTGCGTCTCATTCCTCCATCTACCACAGTGGTGACCCCAGAGATGTACCTCTCCTTATGCTATGGTATAGGGCTGTGGGATGGTGAGTGGGTGCTTGCCCATGGAGAAGTAAGTGGATTTCCCTTGGGGAAATGAGAGGGAGGGCTGAGGAGAGGTGACCTTGTTAGATCCCAAAAGTGGGAGGGAAACCATTAGGCTTCAGGATGGTACAAACTTTCATTCACTACTAACATGGGCTTCTATGGCAAGCCCCAATAAAGTACTCTATGCAGGCCTTACAGGGGGTGGCTTTCTGCTAATAACCTCTGATGTATGCCCTGTCTGGTTTCCGGGTGAACTGTTGTGTGCAACAATGTTCTACAAGAAAAAAAAAGTTAAGTTTTAAATCAAGAATATTCCATGTGCTCCCTGTGTCCTCTGATGCTCTGGGTGGCAAAGACACAGGGTGAAGATAGGGGGCAATGGGGTCAAACTGTGGATGTGGCTAACACGTGTTAAGAACTTACCTATGTTCTTAGTGAAGAGAAGATGTCGCAGCCATTACATTCTGATGGGCAGGAGCATTGTAGGCTGGCACTAGGAGGCTCCGGTCTGGCTTCTATGCCAGTGCTGGTTATCTGCATTGGCACCACAATGGTACAAAGTAACATGGTGGTGGATGATTTTGTGCTTAGCCTTGCTCAGAGTAAGTATGTTCAAGACTTAACACAATCCAGTCCATGACAGCAGTAAATGAAGCTGAGAATCATCCACCAGCTGGTTGGCTGCTACCTGAAATGAATTTCACTCCAGTTCTTAGTGAACAGGCATCCTTTTCATCGCAAAAACCAACACACTGTTGTTAGCAGGGTCAGTGGTGAAGTTACCATGAAAGGGAGAAGGAAAGAGGTATGTCTGAGCACTACATTTTAAACCTGTGAACAGTGGAAGACAGTTAATTTTTCTTTCCTGCAGATCAAATCCACTTTGGACACAGCAAACAACTATAAATGCAGGATCAAGCTTTAGATGCAAGATATAGACCACTATAGACTTGCAAAGTTCCTATACGGCACTTCCATTCAGCTGGAGCAATGCAGCCACAGTTGGCCTTTGGCATTTTAACTGCCATGCTGTCTAACTCTGCTCTGAGCCGATCTACGGGACGCCATGGTAAATATACCAGAGGCTGCTGACACTTTGCATATAGCAGAGTTCTCACCACTGGTATCACCAGTGGAGCTGCAGAAGTGAGGAATGGTTCAGAAAAACACCTAGTGTTGATGGAGACAGTGTGTATCCCCTTCTAGTGACTGGTTCACGTATGAGACTTTGAGTGAATCTCCTGGAGAAGGAGTTTACTAACCAGAACATTTGTGGAAATAGCGAATTGTGTGCGACTATCTGAGAATATCTGCCCCAAGCTATTTTGAATTCATTAAACACAGTGTTTGCCCCACACCTCTATGAGCTAGACTCATCCAATCAAGGATCAGAAACAACATCAGGTGACCCATTTGTCCGACCAAAACCTAACCAATGCAGCTTGAATTTTGAATCTCAAACACTCACAACAAACGGCTTGCAAACAAGCTGAAGACCAAAGGTAATTGGTAGAAATTATTTGGGTAATAATTCTAAATCATGAATAAATCTGAGAAAACTCCAAGCTGTTCACAGACAATTCACCAACAAGGAAAAAAGGCTGAATCAGCCCAACAGTTTATTCACTATAAATTATTTATTCAGCTGTAGCTGTAACCTTATTTAAAGCATTAGTACCCAATTAGGCAACTGTTCATCATTCAGCACATTCTAGTCCATTATAGGAGGAACAGTCTCTTCAGTGCCCAGCACTGTACATTCTGTAATTTGGATACTTTTCCCTTACATATGGCAGCATTGTCCAGGTGAAGGCCTCAAAGAGCTGCACAAATGTTAACAAGTTTAGCCTCACAAGACTCCCAGGAGGGAGATAAGTATCGTTATCCTCATTTTATAGCTAGGGAAACAGAAGCACAGATTGATTAGGGACGTAATGTTCAGAAATGGCCTTTAATGGTGGGTACCTCCTTTTGTATTCTTTGCATGCCCAATTTGGGATACTTAGAGCCTGATTCTCAGAGCTTGACTGCACTTAGAGTTGAAGATGCTCAACATCTCTGAAAATCAGGCCCTGGGAATCTCAAATTGAGCACCCCAAAGATGAGGGAAGAACCCCAAATTAGGGGCCACTTTTGAAAATGTTGGATCTTGGGACTTTCCCCGAGGTCAAAGAACAAATCTTTGTCTGAGAGGAAAATCGGATCTAGCTCTCCTTTCTCCCATTGCGGTAAGCACAAGCCTCTCTCTATTAGCTACAGCTTCTGCAAAAAAGAATAGCACTTCCCCAAAACACATTTTATCTATGCTGTCTCAAGACTCCCCTGCAAGTGGACACAGCCTCTCAGACAAACACTAAGTACAGAACAGTGTCAGGAGTCGGACATCAGAGCCAAGCATACCGGGTTCTGGGACTTTGGAAGTGCTACCGGCTGCTGCAGAGCCTGGGCTCCTTTTCAGAAGATCCTGCAGCTCTCTGAGCTATGGACACCTGGTGCAATGTCACCACCCCATTGCAGTCAGCATGTGCCATTGGAGCTGTCTGAATGGAGGGGGTGGGGATGCAAAACAGAGAAGAGACAGGTTTGATATGAAGTTTCCAATTGAAAAAAAGCATTTAGGGACTTGAGCCCTCCCCTCCCCTTGTTTTAGGGGGGTGGTGGAGTGTGGGAGAGGTGAGGGGAGATGTTTCCCACATTGGCACGAAAGGGGCAACACCTTTATGAGAATGATTCTAATGTAATGCTCTAGACTAAAGCTGGCTGTGGCTGAAATAGTTAATTACTGCTCAGCTGTCTGAAGCCTTTAATGACTCTGATTAATTTCTCTCCCCTTTTTAAGAATTCTCTGCATAAGTGATTTGCTCCTCCACCCCTCTCCTTTTCTCTTTGTAGAGCTGTTTTCAGGCAAGGCACTGTGCTGGAGTTATTTATTCCATTCCGTGCTGCTTACCCAGCACTGCAGCAAAGCTCCCGTAAGCCCAAATCCCCGGTCTGTCGTATGTGGCGCTCTGAGCCATGGCAGGGCAGTGAAAGCCATCTTGGCATTGTCCTTCTGTTTTAGGTCCCTTTCCGGCATCAGAGCTCAGGGACTTGTTTTTTAACTGAGCGAATTTCTTCCTAGAACAGTGAGTGAGTGCGTAAGTACCTGAAAGAACTGATTTATGGTTATTAAAACCAGACAGAGCCTTTAATGCAGGGATTGCTCTCTGGCATTGGATGAGAAAAGAACAATGCTAGCTGCACTGATGTTTACAGGCAGTGGTGGGGGTAGGGAGTAGGGTTCCTCCAATACCTGTCATTGGTCCCCGTTTCTCCCCTGGGACATGAAAGCGAAGAAGGGTCTTTGTGTGCACCCATACCTAGAGGGAGTGCTGCATAATCATATTCCTAACCGCTGTGTTGCTGTGATCTACATATGCCGCACGGCATTCCACTGATCCGGGGAGTCAGAGAGACTCCTGCCCCCTCCCCCTTGCCCATTCCCTGCTTAGTGGCCTGCTCTGTGACCTCCTTCCAGGCAGGGAGGAGACAAGTTTCCTCTGTGCCCTCTTGGTTCAGCAGTTCATCCCTGCTACTATATTATTTATTCTAATGCTGTTGTAACTCCTGCCATTGCCCCCCGCTCTCCCCATTTCCCCCCTCCCTCTCTCCATCACCACTAGCTGCACCATTATACGGGACCCACAACCCTGCCAGCTGAGTAATTAGACCTCCCGATCCCTTCAATCCCCTTCTCTGTTGTTTACCGAGCACCTTCAGGCAATCTAACGTTATAGAATATTTTGCAGCAACTATGCCCATCCATCAGCCTGGGACTGCAGCCCTGATGGAGGACCGAACTGAGGGAATTACACGGCGCCTGGCACAGACGCAGTATTTTAAAAGTAAACAACTGTACACCTCTCTGTGCTGCTTCCAATCCTGTTTTCCATCTGTTAGAATAATTACTACATGAATTATTATTATTACTGGTTGTGAGTAGGAGCGGATTTCTCTTTCTTTCCACATGTTAAAGATCATGTACTGGCTGTAACACAGTATACGCTGCATAGCCCCCTTTCTTCAAAAATAAATCTGTCCAAAAGGGATCTGTATCATCAGCTGGAGTCAGTCACAGATTGCAAGTAGAATATAATAATAATGCATTGCATTTACTGCCTTTTGTCGAATGATCTCATCCCAACAGTTTACAAACCACAGTGCCCCTGGAAGGGAGGTGGGCGTTTATTATCACCAGTTTACAGTAGAATAGGGCCCAAAGGGGAACAGAGGATCTGGGCCAGGCGAACATTGGGAAGGTTCAGATCTGAGTTCTGTGGCTCTAATTTGTCTCCATGATCCACCTGAGCGAGCCTGTCAAAGGTGTACTGAAACAGTCATCATTTGGATTTGAGCACTCCTCCTCCCCGCACTGCACACTCCTGAGATTCATATTTGGATCTAAACACCATGGCTCAGGTCCATCTCCACTTACAGATGGGGAAAGTGAGGCATCAAGAGATTTTTCCAAGGTCATCCAGTAGAGCCAATGGCAAGGTAAGGAAGAGATCCAGGCCACTGCTCCACCACTCTAACCACTAGACAATACTGGTTCACCTTTTGTCTATATGGTCCCCATTCTCTGTGTACCCAATCTATTCCCTGCTGAAGTCAAAGAGACTCTTTCTGTTGACTTAAATGGAAGCTGGAGCAGGACCTAAGTTTCTCACTAATTTGGGGCCAGATTTGATCTCATGAGTAGCGAGGTAAATCAGGAATAACTCCAGTGACTTCAGCAGAGTTACTCCTTACCTACACTGGTGTAGCTGAGAAAGAATTTGTCTCTATTATTTCACAGTGTTCTCTCTTGCTTTCATTATACTTCATCTACAGTATGAAATAAGCCTTTCCAAAGTGTGGATTTTCCCTAATAGACAAGGCACAGCCAGTGAGATGAAAGCATTTCCTAGGTTAGTTTGCTCTAATGAGTGTCTGGACGGACATGGACACCCACCCACCCACCCAAGTACCTTTTACTGTGATTCTTTTAAGAGCCCTAATTTTGGAGACTGCTGCTGTTCCAGATGTCTTGTTACTTCATTTAAAGCACGTGCTTAAGCGCCATTGAAATAAGTGAAACTTAAGTCCATGCTTAAGTGCTTTGCTGAATCAGGCCCTCAATTAATGACAAAGATAAAAAATCATCACTGTTTCAGAAAAGGAAAGATGTGAAAATACAACAAACCTATTTTAAAAACCAGCCACCTATTGAAGGCAAGAGACACCAAGAATCCATACTCAACACTACACCTTCAAAATAACACAATACAAGAAGCTGGAGGAAAAGGGACACCATTACATGTCTCCAGTTCTGTCCCCCACATGCCGAGCCATAGACAAAGTGTATGGTTCTGCATGGGAGAAGTCAACTGTCTGAGTTAATGTTTGAGCTGGCTTTGAAATCTGAGCAACCATCATGTACGATCTCTGGAGTTCACCACCATGTTCAGTGTAAGCTACCATTGCTTTAGGAATAAATGAAATAGCTTGAGTTTATCCATGTAAATTAAAAGAAAATCCCAGCAAACCATAAAAATACAGGACCACATGGAAATCATTGATGACTCATGATACGGAGGTGTAGGTAAGCGGAGAGATCATACTGCTCACCTAATGAAGAATAACTAGAGCTGTCTGAAAAATGCAGAAAATATTTTCCAACAATATTTCATTTTTTTTCATCAAACATTTCAAATTTTCAAACAATGTTGACCACTCTGAGTTGGTTGAAAAGCATAAAAATATCACAAAACATTTCAAACAATTTTCGCAAATTGGATTTTTTAAAAACTATCTTTAAAAACAATCCTTTGAATGATACATGGCATAACCCTCAACTTCTAATCATCTAGGAATGCAAGTCAAATGGTTCAGAGTACAATAACACAAAGTAAGACAACACACAGAGAAACAAATATTTCTATGTTGTTCTCAATAGCAATATTATATTTGTATTGCATATACACTTTTAATAGAGGATATTTTGCTGCCAAATGTCTTCACTAAGAATATGTGGTAGGAAAAAAACTGACTATCCCTTTTTTGTTTCTTACTGGGATTCCATTCAGGTCTCCAACCATTGTTTCATCCACCAGTACAGTAAACATCCCAGCCTTGCCTGTCCCTTCATGATGGGTTGGGAGATTATGCAGTTTGCAAGCATACAGACCTTCACTGGGCCCATGTCAAGTAACAAGTAAACCTCTTGCTTTGATGTAATCCAAATCGAAATCCCTACCTGCTCTTGACTCCTTCAAAGGCGGTTTTCTGGCAAGAATTTATTGGATGATTTATTCTTTGCTGAAAGACAGAGAAAATAAAGAATTTAAATAACACACAAATAAACAGTTTACCTGATTGTGATGGAACTTTTCTACCTTTGGGTAAAAAGTATCAGAGATATTTCAGGTTTATTTTCATTATTCTGCATTATATGCAACACTCATTTAAAATGAATATTTCTTTCCACCCAATTTTATCCCTTTGGCAAACTCTCTCTCTCTCACATATTACTGTATTTTGAATTGGGATGGATGAACAGATTGAGATAATGTAATAGACACTTTTTATGAGCATTTGCACCCCATAATCAAACTAAATCTTTTCTGATTTTCAAAACAAAATTTGCATAACTTTCCCCCATCATTTTGCATAGCTTTTCTTGCATTATTTTTCATTTAATTCACACTATAATTGGCTAGTATGTATGTATTCCACTGCCCTCTTTCTGCATAGAAACAGAGTTGCTCAGCTGTGTGTTATAGGCCCTGTATTGCTAATGGCGATTCTATCTTAGCTTAAGAGGTAAGTGCCTGTGCTTTTGGAGCAGGATGATCTGAGTTTATCCCCTCTGTCACTTTGAAGTTCTAGTAGCCATAGTGTGCAGCATAGTAATCACCAGGAACGTTGTGAGAACACACGTGTTTTTCCTGGATTCAGTCCGGTCTGAAAGCCAAGGGGCCAAAACAGCAGGAGGAAGCCTGTTCCTGGGTTATTTCCTGTCCAGCCACAAACAGAAGCCCCAGAACTCTCACAAAACCCCCGTTTGGGTGAGATTTCCAATCCAGTTTTGCAAACCCAAAGGTGTGGATAATTTAGATAATGGATCACTTTGATTTGGATAAAGTAGATAACTTAGAAGAAGTAGCAACCTTCCCAGTGAGTGTTCCACCAAGTACTATTTTAACATAATACCTTTCTCCCACCCGGCCCGTGTGACTGAAAAGATGTTCCGCTTTGGTCTATTGCGTGAGTACTAAAGATATTGTAGGACTTCAGAACAACCAACAGGGAGGGTGTCCTCAGAGAGTCTGGCCCAGATTGTACAATGAGTCCAATGTACAATGGAAATGCTGGCCAGGATTTTGGGAATTGAGTCCATGCTGTGTGAATAGCCATGCAGGGTAGACACTCTCAATAAAGTTCATAGTTATATGCCTCACTACATCTCAATGCCTTAACTTAAAGGAGCTCCTGGGGAACTAGGACAAAAACACCTCCAAACTTTAAGTAACTTTGGATCTGGCTCCAAACTTTGCAGTTCGAGCCCATCTCCAACTAGAGCTATCTCCTATCAAAGTCCTGTCCTAGCATACACTGCATCTTGTAAATAATCTGGGAGAGATTCTTTTGTCAAGATATCTAGTTTCGTTGTTCCAAAGTCCTGGGCAGGAGCATGAAAGGGTCTCACCAGGATGTTATACAACCCTACTTAACAAACCAGAGTGTGCCTACATGAAGGAGGAAAAGCAACTGTTGTAAACTTTGAAGAGGCTATTATGAAATAAATAAAATGGAAACTAAAATAGTTTTAAAAGTTACCAATAGTTCAGTGTCTTAAGTGCTAATATAGACAATGAATTTTAATGGAACTGCAGAAAGGATGGTATCATGTTATTATTTATTATTTGTATTGTGGTAACACCTATGAGCTTGAGTAACTATTCAGCATCCCATGGTGCTACTCATGGTACAAACACAGAACAAAAAGGTGATCTCTGTCCTGAAGATATTACAGTCTTAGCAGATGGAGAACAAGTAACCAGCCAAAACAGCACTTGTTTTAAGATCAGAGATGTAACGGCAATTTGGCCTGATTTAATTTGAACTTTACTTACTATATTGAGAGGTCAGACAATAGCATTTTATACCCAGGCAATTTTTTCCATGCTACACTATTAGAAATGAAGGTCTGCCATCAATTCATTACAGAGAGGGGCCATAATATAGCACGGAGCAGCTACTGTGTAGATGTCTCACAGTCAGTGCCGATGACAGGGTCCACAGCTGTAGATTCTCACCCAATCAACAGAGTGCAATGTCAACTGAAGGTGTTAAAAGGTTTCTTATATTTACTAGCCATTCACCTTTGGAGATGCAAGTTCACTAACTACCTTCCATAGGCACATGAAACTTCCAGTGAGGTCAATAGGAACATAGACATTTTACCAGACCAGGTAAGAGCATTTGTTCACCAAGTCCAGCATTCTGCTTCTTACTCATATCTTACTGTGTTAACCTTTGAGCTGATGACCCCCTACATCAGCAATTCCCACAGACTCACTACAGTCTGTATATCTCCATTTAAATCTTCCAAATGTACTGCCATTAATTTCATGGAATTACCACTAATTCTAATTCTATCACTAATTCAGAGTGAAAAAGAGAACAGATCAGTCTTCATTGTAATTGCCACATCATAATTTTGAAAATCTCAGTCAAGACCCCTCTAATTCTTCTCTTTTCCAAGCTAAATAGTCCTAATTTCTGCAAACTTTTCTCATGTGCACTCTACGGTATGTCATAACTTCATTGCCTTTTTCTGGACCTTTTCAGGCTTAGCCAATACTCTTTCTAAGGAGATCAAAGTTTGAGACAGGAGTCTAGCCAAGGGCATACACCATTGATTTTATATACCATATTTTCTGTGCCATTTTGTTCCCCTTTTTAAAAAGCATTATATTAGCTTATTTGTTTGTGAAGAAGGGGACGAGTAAATTGTAGAAAAAGAAAGTAACCTATGGCCTTTACATTCCAGGTTCAAAGCTGGACGAATCTCAAGTGAAAAATGAGCCTTGAACCTAGTGGTATCACAAAAACACTATACAATTTGGAAACTTCTGTCCACCCCTCTGCTCAGGAAAGGGACATATTGCAGATCTGAACTTAACTGTCTTGACAGAGACAGTGCACCTGCCTTCACTATTATTTACTCATTCCACTTCTGTGATCCCCTCACGGTCACCAAATTTTCTCCCAATATTTAAAAACAATAACATGGAAAGAAACCGTTATGCACAGCACAGATCTCATATACAGTGAAGGAGAATAGGGCAGAGACCCCTCTTTAATTTCCTGTGGAAGACCCTCCTCACTATTGCTCAAAATGTGAACATGAAATGCCAACAGCTAGTTAAACTGAAATTGCTGGGCCTACAACCCTTTCTCTCTTTCTGTTAAGGTGAAATTCTTTGGCGAGGAAGTGGTCTTTTTGCACCAGATGGATCCCCCTAGTAACTTGGTAAATCCAGTTCTTAGGCTTTGACACAAAGAGGCTTAAAATCAATTAGCAGATATTTTTAAAGGGGGTTTCTGTGATGAAAGAGGAGCGTGAGAAGGGCCATTGATTAGGAGCTTTTCAATGCTTATAGGCCAAAAGGATTAATTATAGTTTTTAAGAAAAGTGCTTTATAAATGGGGTGATAAATGAAGTGGGGTGAAGCTTACAAGCAGATGCTTCAATATTACTTTGTTTTTAAGCCTTTGTGAACTATTTTCAGGATTCCATTTTCAGCATTAATTCATATTTATGCAACATTCCTGAAGATGAAAATAATCCTCCTTTTCCCAGCAGTATAATTAACAGGGTGGTCTGTGGCGCCCTACAGGTAATGGAGGAACAGCTGTCCCATCAGACTCCATTTTCATTTGGCATGTCAGATTGCAATTCTGGAGATGAGTAACTGGGTCCTGGAATAGGACTTTTTAGTGCATCAGCAACCAGCAACCTTCACTTCAGCTCCCAGGTTCTGATTTTATCTTTGATTGATAACGTATGCACATGTACTGGGCTAGCTCTGTAAAAGGCACCTATCTTAGCTGGGCACTACAAAAATGCCTCGATGTTAGGAGACTTAGAGCTGAGCAAATACTTCAAAAATATCCTTCAAATATTTGCTCAGATAAAATGATGAATTCACTTTGTGCGTGTTTACTTTCCACAAGCATTCTGGCAGAACTGTTTGAAAAAACAGCAAATATTACACAATATTCACAGAAAGCAAATTTTGAACATGTACATTTTGCTTATCTACCCTGGAAACCTGATTCTAGAAGCTACTGTCCTCCAATCAGGGTATGTCCGTAATACCATATGACCTATATAACCAATCAAAACCCAACCAACTCAACTTAGATTTACCATACTGAATCGCCACAATAAAGTCTCATGTGTAATCTATAGAACAAGGAAAATTTGCTGAATGTATTCAGCAATAACTTCAAAAAACAAACATCTGAGAAAATGGTGAAGTGCTCGTAGATTGTTTACAAAGAGAGAGCGTAAAATACAATGTTTTGCTATGAATACCTCAGGTTCCTTTGCTATTATAAGCAAATTAGAGCATTACAATGCCACTAGATATTATTTACCCTGGTACAGCCATGCAAAAAGATATGGTCCCTGATTTAGGAGTTTGCAATCAGAAGTCATCCTATAAATATCGGGAAGAGGACTGGAGGCCCTAAGACTTGTTAACAGACAGTAAAGATAGTACATGTCTGGTAGTTCCATGGTTTTCTCTTTCTTATACTTGTTTGAAAGGGAAGGCGAGGATTGGCAGGCTATTTCATCACATGGGCAGGTAGTGTTTTTCAAAAAAGAGGAATTAGAGGTTTTGGACGATCAAGCAATACGATACCAGATTTCTGTACAATACATAATAGGTGGCCATAAATATTAAATGGTTTACTTATAAACCTCTTGAGACAGATGGCTAGATCTGAACTAAACCTATCATAAAATCCAAGTGACTTATATGTGCATAAGCTGTTGGCTCTGAGGGTGAATAAAAGCCCTATTTTTGTTTGTAAGTGGTCTGCAGGGAACTTGTTAACGAATCACAGCATCCTTGTCTACACTAGCCTTTTTCTCTTTATTTTTCCCCCTGTTACCATCCCTGGTGCAGCTCCACAGTTGGTATCAACAGTGGGAGCACTACCATAGGTAGCCACCGGTATTTTAACTCTCTCTAGAGTTAATTCTCTAGACCTGCTCTCGGCAGCCTTAGGTGACAATGTTTAAAGTCCCAGCAGAACTGCCTACACCATGGGTCAAGCTGCTCTGCTGGTACCAATACTGGACATTTTAAGAAACTAATGGCTAGTGTGGAAACAACTGAAGATGTTATTCAAGGGCCATTAAAACCAGACAGAGAGGAAACCAGAGGCACTTTCTGGTGGGGGAAAAGAATATGCATTTGGAAGATAAAAGAAATCTGAGTCACATGAACTGGATTTCAAACCAATTTCTACTGGGGTGACATATAAATTTGGTACAGCCTGATTCTTTTAAGTGTTAAGCCTCGGTACTTTGTAGACATTTGCAGACAAAAGCTGGGACACCAGGAGGAAGCTGCGAGCCCCAGGAGAGAAGGTGTTCATCTTGCTTATGACAGATCCCGTAAGTAAGCTATAGGGACTGCTCAGCAACACATTTCATAGGGGCATGCTACATTATTATTGTTCTGTTTAATCAGTCTTTAGCCCTGGATTGTTCTCTGTATTTTCTGTTCTATGCCAATGACTGTAAATGTAGCTTTTATTTGAAAATAATCTGAATGAAAGGTGCTGGCCAGAGGTGGAATACTCACTGTCGGGCAGCATTGACAAAGGCGGGTGTGAGGAAAAACAAACAACTCAAGCGGTAGCACACTTGGTTTTACATATTGTAACAGCTCACACATAAAAACAGCTCTGAAAAACATGAAGATCGGTATCCAACAAGATGGTAAATAGAAGTACGATAAAATACTCTGAAGTGCAGACACTGATGTGTCTGAAGCCTGAAATTTGGTCAAGTATTTTTGCCCATCACAACCTGCAGATCAGTAATTGAGAAGGACACTTCCTCTTTCTTATATTGAGTCTGTCTGAGACTGATGATAGTGGCAAGTTAATTAATTATCTCCAGCATCAGTTTACTTGAAGATTTTTTTTTCCAGTAACCCATCAAAGAATCTTGATAGAGGCCTTGATTAGGGGGATAATGAAGGAAATCTCCAGTAGATTAGATCATTTCTAGTCTAATTGCAGCCATTGTTAACATGGGCTGCTTTCGTGGTTCTGGGATTCATGTCAGGGAAATTTCATGAGAGTGTAAATCCACCTGAAATGTGATATTTCAGGATAAATTCAAGTAACTGCATGTTTATCATATTTCTGTCAATATAATGAGAAAAAAATCAGATCAGCTGATTCAATATTGGGAAGAGATTTTGTATGCATCCTATCTTGTGATCTCTCAGGCCATGGGAATGACCAATATTTTGAGCTCAAATCACAGATGGTTTGGGATCCCTGAAAATATGGTAGGGGAGCAGGAGGGTACTCACTAATGTAAAGGGAGAGTGGGGATTTTGATATCCACATCTTTCTCTGTGTCTGTAGGCCTCTTACTAACATTGACCATTTAATACAGACTATAAATGGGGTGGTTCATCTCAGTCCTTTTCACCACTCATCTGCTTCCTTCTCTGCTGCAATTCAGTGATTCCTCTGAACTAGATTGTCAGGGCACCAGAATGGGGAAAGTAGATCCTAATGGTAGGATTACCATTCGTCCGGATTCCCCCGGACATGTCCGGCTTTTTGAGCTAAAAATAGTGTCCAGGGGGGAATTTGTAAATGTCTGGACTTCCCCCCCATGCAGAGCGTGCGCAGCTAACAGGGCAGCCGGCCGGATGGTGCCACTTACATGGGGCTCTGACAGCCAGAGAGAGCCCCTCCTCCGCTTCCCCTGCAGCAGAGATCATTCCCTCCCTCCCTGCATTCGCAGATCGCCTCTGGCAGTCTGGAGCTCCTCCCCCGCTCCTCCTCCCCTGCTGCCCAGCATACTGGGACGAGCGGCGGGGTAAGGGGGTCAGGGGGCCGGAGAAGGGGCAGGGAGGTTCTGGAGGGGGCAGTCAAGAGGCTTTTTGGGGGTGTGTGGATAAGGTTTTGGGCAGTCAGGGTACAGGTAGGGGGTAGAGTCCTGGGGGGCAGTTAGGGTGAGGGAGGTTTTAGGAGGGGGCAGTTAGGGGACAAGGAACAGGGAGGCTTAGGTAGGGGGTGGGGTTCCGGAGGGCAGTTAGGAGCAGGGGTCCCAGGAGGGGACAGTCAGGAGACAACGAGCCGGGGGGGGGGGGGG